>NC_056560.1:27850618-27869761 GCF_013358625.1 Macadamia integrifolia | reverse complement strand
CCCCCCCCCCCTCCCCCTCTTTCTCCCTTTTTTTATTATAGTAATATATTCAATGTAATTCCTACCAAATAGGAAATTAAGATAATCAAATTCTTTCCTTGAATCCAATCTCTCAGTCTCTCATTATTCAATCTCTTCCTCGCTCCTTGCCAGTTGCCTTCCCCATGCGTCATCAGTAGTTCACTATGCATGTTGAGCTTAATTATTCCAGTCGAATGGTAATGATTGGTTTTTGATAGATTAAAGAATAGCTCCTTCTGCCAGGGTGTAGTCAGGAAATCAAAACGTACTGATGATATCTCCAATTTATGGATTGAAGAATGTGAACCATAATTTTATTAACTCAGTGATGAGAATCTTTCACTCGTTTTGGAATTGTAGGTGGGCTCAGATTGCAGTACAGTTAAGCAGGAGAACAAATTATGAGATTAAGAACTTTTGGAATACGTATCTGAAGAAGAAACTCAGACAACGAGAGATTGACCTAAAAACCAACAAGTCCTGGATTGAATTTGAAGCACAAGATGAGAAGAAATTGTAGAGAACAAGAAGACTTCTTGCAACCATCTTGTTCTCTTGCAACCATCTCAATCCAAGAAACAGAAAACCCCACCAGTTTCCATTAACGATTCAAGCTACTATGATCCCGAGCCAATATTTGATCCCTTTCCTTTGTTTGAATTGTAAGAAAGCACAATCAATCCAACAGGACCTAATTCCAACTTTCTATACCATCAACACAACCAAGATTTACGACCTTTAAATCAAAATCAGAACCAGAACCATTTGGAGACGAGCTCAGATTTTGGGTTTTCTTCGATGCTCCATCTAGCTGCTTGGGATAATGTGACAGACATATACTTAAGATAATTTCATCACTACATCAAGAGTGAGTATTATGTTCTTCAATGAAGCAATAAGAGAGAGTTCTAGCAATAGCTACAACATGAACAGTTCTAACGTGGTAGAATTTCAGGCTTGGGATTCAATGTTTCTGTTGGATCTGGGTCAAAAATGGATCTGCGAAGTCATCGTGAAGCTCCATATATGCTTCTCTCCTTGTCTCGCCATCCACATTGCCTAGGACAGATGTCCAATCTTACCATATTTTCAGGTAACATGCTACTTAAAATCACTCAAAGCAGAAAACTATGAATAAATCATATATAACGTCGTGTCTTTTTTTTATTTTTATTTTTACTAACAATTGTGTGGTTCTAGCAAGGAAAACTTTTTGAAGGCTTTCCCATTTTATGATTCAAGGCCACTTTCTTGTTCACATCTTCATACACTTTTTTTAATACTCCTTTCGTCTGTTACTGATATAAAATATTCTCCATTCTCTAATGGTTTAACGGTACATTGGCAATTATTTACTATAGCAAATCATGAGTTTTGTTTGTGGTGATACAATTTCTTTTGAATTTGGTTAGTTTTTTGTTTTCCCATTTTATGATTCACTTTAGCGCTTGTTTGTTCTTAGAGGGAGCTTATTTCTTTATAAGACAAGTCGAAATTCCTCAAACATGTGTGAGTTCCCGCAAGGTGAGGTGATAGGGTTCAGCTGCTTCCTTGGTGAACGAAATTGGTAAGTTTAATTTCTTCTGCCTCTGTTTGAGCTGTGATCGAAATTCTGACTTCTCCACAAAATTGTCGACCCTATGGAAGATGTCAAAAATATGAAATATATCTCTCATATTCCTTTGCCATTGTAAGTGTTCGAGTTGAAGATACTTTGGACTTTCCCTTCATAGAATAGAGTATTACCCTTTTTTTTTCTTTTATTATTATTTTTTTAATTTTAAAGATTTTATGCATTGAGGGTCTCATGATCTTTTCAACTATAAAGGCATTGATGGTTACTTGATTTATTTTTTATTTATTTTTTATTTATTTTTTTATTTTTATTTTTTTAATTTTGCTACCTTATTTGCCTACTTATTTTGAGATTTGTGCTAACCATAGCAGCTCCTTAGAGTGCTCTAATTAGCTATCTTCTTGGTATCAATGGCACTTTCTTTTTCAATTACTATTTTGATTAGTCCTCTTTTTCTTCTTTTCTCCAACATTGTTTTGATTTTGATAAATTTTAATTATTTGTGCTTATTTGGCGGAACTTGTGATATAGGTTTTGAAGGTATAATGGTGGATGAGAGTCATGAGAGAAAACTATTTTACTATTTCATTGTTTCGACATGGAACCCATCGAAGGACTCAGTTGTTCTGTGGCTTACTAGAGGACCAAGCTGCTTTAGATTTGATGGTTTTGTGTTTGAGCATAGTAACACTCTCTCTCTCTCTCTCTCTCTCTCTCTCTCTCTCTCTCTCTCTCTCTCTCTCTCTCTCTCTCTCTCTCTCTCTCTCTCTCTCAAATTGTTTTCTTATTCTTAGATGTGCAACTCATTTTATTAAGTAACTATATCATTCGCCCAATATATTTCTCTTTCTTTTTTCACGTGCATTTGCACGTGTAATTTTACTAGTATAAATAAATGTGTTTTTGTGAACTGAATTATTTGTACTTAATTTGGTTCGCCCCACTTATTTGTGTTTTTAAATCAAATTCTAAAAATCTATGACTTTTCTTAATTTTTATTTTTAATTTAAATTTGAACAAAATTATTGGTATTATCCGAATTTATTTTGTTCGACCAGAATTAAATAAATAGGGGCTATTGTCATCGATGGTGGATGGGGTTCTGACCACCTCTCCAACAAAAGAGAAAAGTCCATACAATTAGGCTCTGTACTGTAACATTCTAAAAAATCAATTCTAATATTTTTTCATTTTTTTGGAGCAGAAATAGGGTAAAAGTTGTATGGTAAGTCCGGTTCAATTTCTTAATTTTTTTAAATGAATCGGCACTTTTTAGGTTTTAGAATCCATTTTTTGAAGCATGAAAAACAAGCTTCTCACACTCTAAATCTATTCTGATCAAAAGGCGCAGAATGAAGGCTCCCACTTAAGTACGAAAGGGTAAAACAGAAATTTGTTCTCAAAACATAAGAAAATGGTAGACCGTTTTGTGAAACCCTATTACATTCTTCTTTCTTGGAATACCTGAAAAGAGAAGCATACAAAGCCTAACCAATCACTTCCCTCTTCCTCCCTCATCTCTTCATTCTCCTTCGCCCGAAACCCATCTCTGACCTCCCTTACTGGAATGAAGGCTCCCACTTAAGTACGAAAGGGTAAAACAGAAATTTGTTCTCAAAACATAAGAAAATGGTAGACCGTTTTGTGAAACCCTATTACATTCTTCTTTCTTGGAATACCTGAAAAGAGAAGCATACAAAGCCTAACCAATCACTTCCCTCTTCCTCCCTCATCTCTTCATTCTCCTTCGCCCGAAACCCATCTCTGACCTCCCTTACTGGAAACGAAATGAGACGGCAACCTAAACCAGTAACTTCCCTCTCCCTCCCTCATCTCTTCATTCTCCTTCGCCCGAAACCATAGTTAGCAAATTCGGATTCGGGAATTATTCGGGCGGAGAATTATTCGGAATAATTCGGTTGATTAATTTAAGGATTCGGTCAAAAAAGCTTATTGGGTTTTTTTTATTATTTTTTATTATTTTTTTTGTTTTTTTGTTTTTTTTTTTTTTTGTTTTTTTTTTTAAATACTATTTAAGTGGACCGAATAATTCGGTTTAATTCGGATTCGGTCCGAATTATTCGCGTTTTATATTCACTTTTGAAAAAATCGTGAATTTTACCGAATTTTATTTTAAATTCGGATTAGGTCAGAATTTTTGATAAAATTCGGTTCGCGAATTATTCGGCCGAATTGATAACACTGCCCGAAACCCATCCCTGACCTATTTACTGGAAACGAAACGAAACGAAACGGCAACCTAAACCAGTCACTTCCCTCTCCCTCCCTCATCTCTTCATTCTCCTTCGCCCGAAACCCATCCCTGACCTCCCTGATTGGAATCTATCTCTCCACCCACCATTTTTTATCTCCCATCTATGATTCGGTGATCGGCACTAGGTCCAAAGCAATGGCAGGCTTCACGGCACAACAATCCCTGACGTCCAAAACTCCTCGAGCAGCAGCGGACACTCCAAGCAGGCACCTATGGAAATAGGTTAGAAACAGAGAAAAACCCTCCTTCCCTCTCTCCTTGTGCGCTACAGAAATTGGTTTTTTTTTTTTTTGGGGGTAACAACAGAAATTGGTTCATGCTCAATATGATTGATTCTTGATGGTTGATCAGATGTCCGTAGTATAATAATTAAATTCCAGGCGGGTTAATTTTGTTGAATGTAGTTTTTATTTAGTTATTCCTTTTTTTTTTTTTTTTTTTTTTTGGGGGGGGGTTGTGGTTGGGGTTGGGGAAGGTATCCATTGTGTGCTATTTTTTCGTGTATAGGTGTTTGTTTTTCTCTCTTATTATGCATGAAGCCATCCTTGCATCCTAAGTAATTTTATGACGTGAAGTCAGTGAGGTTCAGGTAAAAGGGTTTTTTTGTGTGGCACCATAGATTTTGTTTATTTTGGGCAGCGAACACTCCAATCTTATTAATCATGAGCCCATGTCTGCATCCTACATTGAAACATTTTATATTTCATATTTGACGTTGATATGGAGCTATTCTTATTTATGTCTAATTCGACTTAAGCTAATTGTATAATAATGGTTTTCATAACTTAGAATTTATTAAAAAACCATTGACTATCCTTAGATTTTATTTAAAAATCAAAACTTTGACACCCATGGTGAAGATGGCACTTTATGTAAATATTGGTTTCTAACAGAAACGATTATGTTAAGTACGAACCATACAGGTTTATGTTTCTTTCAAATTACAAAAACAATTTTTTTTGGGGGTTACCATACAACATTTAAGATGCAAAATCAATCCAAAAAAAAAAATAGAAATGCAAAAAAGTATGCCAGACTCAGAATCATGTTTAAAAAACAGAATCGTTACAGTATAGACCCTTAGTGAGCGGTAACTAAAGCGACAACTTTAACCCAAAAAAAAAAAAGGTAACAAGGCAACAATGGTGGATGGGGGCTCTGACCTCCTCTCCAAGAAATAGAAAGTTCATGCAATGGCAAGCGGTGGACTAAAGGCGACAATGGAAAGTTCCTAAAATACTGCATAGTACGAGGAAGGGGAATCTCCAAGTGCGTCCGTTGTTTAGATGACATGTGATAAATGAATGAATAAAATTGGATCGTATCGGCCATATCGTTTTGAGACTTCTCAACATGGTAACAAATATGAAATACCAAATACCAACTTCAGCACTCTTGCCGTGAGAAAGAGCGTCGAAGAGAAACATGGGAATCCTAAGCAACCATTGGAGTCCTATCCAACCGCAATAATGAGGGATGGGTGAATAGATTCTTCATCAGGGCAAAAGAAAACAAGAAACCATGAAAACCTAAGCTTTTTTTTTCTTGAATTTATGGGAAAATAACTATCACTCCACTACACTTAGCCTATATTACTAAAACTCTTCTATCTTCAACTTTTTTTTTTAATACTCTCTTACTTTCAAACTTTTTATTTCTTCGATTCTCCTGTTCTTTGTTAGATTACCTTGCCTTTTCATCTGATAATCTATTACTCTTTTCACAAATTGAGCAATCTAATTACACCCATAAGCTATATTTCTCTCAACAAGTTTCTGAAATTTAAAACCTGAAATTTTATCTCTAATTTGTGAAAGATTAAACGATATCAATTACGCTTCCACAAACTCATGTTAGATGAAAAAGAAAAGAGAAAATAGAATAGATACATGCACGGTCAACGATAGCAATGGCACTGATCAAGTTGATATGAAATAGGAAGAGCGTCTAGTTTCTCCGCACAGAAAACGAAACACCAACCCACAAAGGTGAAACTAAATAAACCATCAAACGCAGATCAAAACCGAGAAAATTTTTACGGGTGCATTTTGATTAACAAAAATAACAACCCAACATCAAAGCTTCCTCCAAGTCCCGGCTTTCAAATCTCTTCGGGAAAATATGCTTGACTGTTTCAGACGTGAAATCTATCATGACTGACAAAGAAAATCCAAGGGGGGTGAACACACAAATTCTAGTCGAAATTTCAATGGATAATTAAAGATTAAATGGGTTTAATTAAAAAAAAAAAAAAAAGGAAAACATATGCAATTTTTATATTTTTCAAAATATAATAAATTTTTAGATTGAAACTAAAAGCTGGGCTGACCATATTAATAGCGCATAATAGTTATTTATTTATTTATTTTTGGTAAGAATAGCGCATAATACTTATTGTATATATCAATTTTTTGGAAAAAAAAAAATCAAATTTTATCTTAAAAATTCAAAAAATATTTACAATTGTCTTAATTTGGAAAAATTTTAGAAAACTAATGTGTGTTTTCTTTCTCAATGTTTGTGAGTACACGTGTGCGAGTGTATGTGTATGTGCATGTGTTGCAGTTTTTGGTTACAAATTAAGTCACATTCCTTAACCATTCGGTGTTTGAGTTTGTGTTGTGGGCCTACGGCATGTAAAGTTCATGCCCTACTACTATATTAGGATAAAGCAATTGGACTCAATTGGACTCAATCCTAAGCTCATGTGGGAATGCTTGGGAAAAGATCGTCTCCAACACCAACGAGCGTCCAACGATCTGTCTAAGGGCTGGGATTGTTTGGGCGCACATGCCCAAGTGTTGGGATGTGTGACCAAGCCATCCCCACCCTTAGATCCGGATCATTGAATGTTCATTAGAGTGTTAGTCATTGGAGAGGATTCGGGTCCGGATTGTTGAGGCTGATTTTTTGCCCAATCCATCCTGGGCAGTTATGAGAAGGTATTACTGGAATAACTGGACAATAGTAGTGTAAAATCAAGATGACAAGACACTACTAAGATAATTTCTTGATAGTTTTGGGGTTCAGGACAATAGTGGATAAAATTACTTCCATTAAGGTCTTATTTCCAAATAATAAGATTAAGACACAATCTTGGCATGAACCCCAAGAAAAAAGGGAAGAGACGTTTTGATTTTTTGATCGCATTTTTCATCTTCTTTTGATTATCCTTTTTTTCATGTTCTCAATCTTCTTGTCTTGGACTTTTTCTGTCATCCAATTGGTGCCATTCTAAAAGTTCTTATAATCCACTCATCTTTGAAGATGGCATGTCCGATGATAAATTCACTTATCATTCTGTATCCATAACTCATCAATGTGAATTTTCAATCAGATTTGAAGTCATTTGTTGACTTGGATTTATCACGTTGTGGCAATATATCATCACTGATAACTTTGCATTTTCTTGATAAAGAAAAACTACAAGATTCTAGATTCTTATTGTAAGAAGCGTTTGAAAAATGTTTCCAATTGATTGCCTCGTGGTATAGGTCCCTAAAGATGATTTTGGGAGAGGTTCAAGAATTCAAGGAATGTGGGACTAATAAGTTGCCATGGGATTTGGCCATTAATGAATAATTTTTGCCATAACAATTTCCAAAACAGACAAAAATTTATTAGTAATATGAACTACTACATAACTAGAGGGCCCCAAACAATCATTTCCGTACAAATATTGTTTCCTCTCACTGCCCACCCAACCCCCAACCCCCAACCCCCAACCCCCAAAATAGAAAAATAAAATAAGCAAATACACTGATTCAGATAGCTAGAGATTAATATATCTAAACATTTAAGGTATTCGCTACATCAATGACAAATCGATATCTAATGTCTCCTTTTTCAAGTCGTTCAATCGCTGTGTTCACATAATCCATTGATATAACTTCGATATCAGCCACTATGTTGTGCTTCCCTGCAAAGTCTATCATTTCTTGTGTTTCTTTTATCCCACCTATTGAACTTCCCCCAACAAGCTTCCTCCCTGAATTTCAAAATCAAATGAGATTAATTAAGAGCTAGAGTTTTTGACATTTCAATTTTTATGAGCTTACCATGGCCAATTCTATTGCAATTACTTCAAGCATGGGTTTGGGCCCTAGTTATTTTGGAGATAGGATCTGCTCGTACGATCACTTGGTCATACAAGTTAGCATCAAACACTTGTCACTCACCTTTTTATTATTACAAGGATAAAGAAGGGTATATTTGAAAACAAAAAGAAGGGGTGTTGGATGTTGACTCGTACAACTAGGTGATCATACGAACAGTTGATCCGTTTTCATTATTTTGGGCCATTATAGTCTAGACATGCTTATAGAAATTTCTCATTTACTCACCCATAAGTAATGGAAACACTGGTAGCTCCACTGCTTTTCCAAGTGCTCCCACCATCACTAGCTTCCCATGAGGCTTCAATAGATCAATCAAAGGTCCAATACTATGAGGTGCAGAAGCCGTATCAATAATGCCATCCATTGTGCTCATTGCAGCCTACATCAATTCAAATTTGTAAGATTTACTAACCCATAAGTATTGGTAAGATATTCTAACCCAAAAATTTGGGCCAGCCCAAGAACTCTACAATTCACCTTCATTTGGTCCGAGTCCTTGCTGACCAAAAATGAATCAGCCCCAAGTCGTTCAATAGCTTCCTCCTCCTTGCTTGGTGATGTACTAATCACAGTCACCTTCATACCAAAGGCCTTAGCAAACTTGACAGCCACATGCCCAAGTCCACCGAGCCCTACTACTCCCAAATGCTGTCCTGACTCATCCAGTCCATAGTATTTCATGGGGCTGTATACAGTAATCCCGGCACATAGTAACGGAGCTCCGGCATCTAACGGCATGTTTTCAGGGAAGTGAACGGAGAAATGCTCATTAACAACAAGGATATCAGAATATCCACCGTAGTTTTTCTCTCCGGTCCCATGTTCAAACATGGTGTATGTAGATTCGGCTTTGGGACAATAGGGTTCCAATTCCTGCTGGCAATTTTCACAAGCACGGCAAGAGCCAACTAGGCACCCCACTCCTACCTTATCTCCTACCTTGAATTTCTTCACTTTGGGTCCCACTTGGGTCACTTCCCCCACAATCTCATGCCTGTGTTCATTTAATTGACAGGTAGATGAAAAATCAAAAATCAACTACTGATCAAGCATGCATAAGAATGAGAAAAATACTAAAACTTAGGAGGATATTTATGAATCTAAATATGAAGTGAATTATTCTACTTCTTTTCCTACAAGTCTCAAAGTAGGAAAATTACAACAATTGAGGTAACAGTAAAAAAAATTCCGAGGCCTATACATACCCAGGAACAACAGGGTAAAGACCTAATCCAAATCTATCCTTTGTTGAGATAAGGTCTGCATGGCAGATTCCACAGTAAAGTATTTTCATGGTAATATCGTCATCTCTATTGGCTCTGTAAAGAACACCAAAAACACTCAAATCATAATATGGTTTTGGATCAATAGCATAATACCAATAAGTTTTCTTTGAATGAAACTGTGAGGGTAGGTTATATTAACTACCTCCTGGTGAAGTGAAATGGGGAGAGAATTCCAGAGGAGTCTCTTGCTGCCCAACCGAAGGCCTTTTGTGTGTGCTCTTCTCCTTCAATGTTTGACATTTTACAGCAGATGGAGACTAGAGAGCCTGTGTTTCTGTTTGTGTAATAGCGAGCGAGAGAGAGAGAGAGAGAGAGATGGTTTAGCTGGTAACTGATTTGCTCTATGGGTTGGCTGTCTGGTCTTTTAAAGGAGGAGAAGTTTTAAGTTGTCGTAATGGGTGATGTATAGTCTTTCCCATTTTATAATGGTTAATGGTACGTTATATGGCTCTTATCTCTACTCCAAGAAAAGGTTCTTCCACAGGAGAGTGGTGACCAAGGAAACAATGGCAACTACTAACTTTCATTAAAAAAAAAAAAAAAGCAACTACAAACTGAGAATTCCCATCATCTCTTTTATAAAAAAAAATAAGGATATGCCTAAAAATAAAGGGTTTGACTTTTTTTTTTCCATCTTGGTAAAAGTCTAATTAATTGTTTAAGCCTTACGGTTACAAATAGGTTTTTTATTTGCCTCTTATCTTATACCTAAAATATATTTAATGTAGTATTTATTGTGGGGTAAAACGAAAAATTTAAGAATTACAAGTAATTTAATAAAGTATTTAAGTGAAATAACATAATTTATCTTTATTTAAAAAAATATATGTGCAATGCTAAAAAGGCAAAAAAGTAAGATTAAAATCCTGTTTAAGCAATCTAGACGGCTAGGCACACCTTAGGGTGTCAATTCCTTACGGTATCGATATAATGCAATGCATAGATAGCTCATACCGATACCATACCAAGTCACCATTCAATACAAAAACCTCATTCCGATACTATATTGAATTTGTTCGACTTGATATTTAGTACTAGTATATGGCATGGTGTTGATACAGTATAGTATGTTTTTTATATTTTTATGACTAAAAATCAGCAAGTATATATAGTAAGAAGGAAAATTGAATAGTGTACCGGTTTAACGTCTAGGAATGGCATTCGGATACAAATTCAAATGAAAGTGATCACAAACACCGCCTACCTTTCGAAGAAATAGAAAAGTCTGCAATGGTGAGCATGGTGATTAGGCGAAAATGGAAAGTTCCTAGGAGATTGCATAGTACGAGCCACGAGGGAGGGGAATCTCCACGTGCTTCTGTTGTTTAGATTACTTGAGCCTAGTTATTAAATTCTCCAAATTAAACGCGAATAATTCTGTCGAACATAATTTTATCGAATTTTACGAATAATTCTGTCTGAATCCGAATCAAATAAAAAATTCTGAAAAAATCTCGAATCTTATAGATTTTTTTAAAATTCACGAATAATTCGGTCGAACCGAATTATAACTGAATTTTATCCCACCCAAAAAAAAAAAAAAAAAAAAAAAAATTATCTTGAATAAGTCAATAAGTCTTTAGAAAATAGTGTGATTATTATGCATTTATTATCTTAATGTTATTTCTCTTCGTTTTTTAACAAAAGCTGACAAAGCTTATATTTCCTGAGGTAATCTCTCACACTTCTACAAAAAATAAAATAAAATGATAATAATAATAAAATTTCACACATCATTTTGGTTTGACTAAGTCTTACAGTCGTTACTCTCTCTCTAGTCTTTAAGGTGCACATGCATGGTGATAACGTGGGTCTAGCTGAATTTGTGGTCAGTATCCTCTCTCAGTCTCTCTTTCTCTGATTCAATTATTTGAGTAATAGGAAATGAGTTTGAAAAAAAAAAAAAAAAAGAGACTAAATATAATATTTTTGTCTTTAAATTTTAAAATCTTAATTTTTATATCATTTGTATGTTATGTACATATGATATGAAACTAGCATTGCAAATATTAAAAATAACATCCGAATTTTTTGTCAGCTTTTTATTTTTGCAAACGAATAATTCCCGAATCCGAATCCGAACTCAAATTTATTATCTCCGCTTTTTTTACTACTATTTTGACTAATTCGTTGAATTAATGAAACTAATTAATCCGAATAATTCCCGAATCCAAATTTAATAACTATGGACTTAAGTGAAAGGAATGAATAAATATTAATAAAATAACAATGGGGCAATGCATAATCCCTTAACACATGTCATGTGAACGATCATTATTTACTGAATATTCTTGGGACGCATTTACGGCCCAAATTTGAGAGCCCAACATGCTCCAGTAAGATCCTGAGGCAAAACAAAACTTGAGAAAAATGACTCTGCCCTGCTGATGTAGGAAATTTCAGCGCATGGAACCAATGACAGGGTGCATGCTAACATCCTCAGTACCCTCGGTGAAGTCATGTCGTATTTTCATGTTCTCTCACATTTTTTCAAAAATTTCACTCCCTTCCCCCTAAATGCAAAGATTCTATTTATCGTCCCTCACTATTTGAAATGACTGTTAAATCAACAATATTTTTTTCCTAATACCTAAACTTCCCCATACCTGTAGAGGACCATACCTTGTCTGGGATTATTTCAACTGTTTCGCTTCCTCAATGTGGAGTTGGGAATGTACAATCAAAAATGGTATTACTTACAGCCATACCTACAAGCAATATCATGGAAGATCACCTATTGTTTCAGTAAAGCGAACCCTGTGGCAGATTTTCGAGTGATGCGGTTCCTCTACCATCCCATATTTTAGAAGAGTTAGCGATAAATGCTATGATAAGACTAGATTTACATCTTGTTAGGTTAATATTAGGTGTACCCTACTGATGGCAATACCAAAGGTGGAGAAGCCCCTTCCTCTTGTTTTCAATTTTGTTTGTCTTGTTTGTGTTTCTTCTATTTTTTCCTTGCCTTTTATAATATTGATACTTTTAGCAGAAAAAAAAAAATCTCATGTTCACGTACTTCTCTTGAACAACGTGGGGAAGTGGGCACTTCATCTTCCAATCACTTCTTTGAAAACGAGAGAATTCTTGTTAGGTTAATATTAGGTGTACCCTACTGATGGCAATACCAAAGGTGGAGAAGCCCCTTCCTCTTGTTTTCAATTTTGTTTGTCTTGTTTGTGTTTCTTCTATTTTTTCCTTGCCTTTTATAATATTGATACTTTTAGCAGTAAAAAAAAAATCTGATGTTCACGTACTTCTCTTGAACAACGTGGGGAAGTGGGCACTTCATCTTCCAATCACTTCTTTGAAAACGAGGGAATTCTTGTTAGGTTAATATTAGGTGTACCCTACTGATGGCAATACCAAAGGTGGAGAAGCCCCTTCCTCTTGTTTTCAATTTTGTTTGTCTTGTTTGTGTTTCTTCTATTTTTTCCTTGCCTTTTATAATATTGATACTTTTAGCAGAAAAAAAAAAAAATCTCATGTTCACATACTTCTCTTGAACAACGTGGGGAAGTGGGCACTTCATCTTCCAACCACTTCTTTGAAAACAAGGGAATTCTTGTTAGGTCAATATTAGGTGTACCCTACCGATGGCAATACCAGAAGCCCCTTCCTCTTGTTTTCAATTTTGTTTGTCTTGTTTGTGTTTCTTCTATTTTTTCCTTGCCTTTTATAATATTGATACTTTTAGCAGAAAAAAAAAAATCTCATGTTCACGTACTTCTCTTGAACAACGTGGGGAAGTGGGCACTTCATCTTCCAACCACTTCTTTGAAAACGAGGGAATTCTTGTTTTTGATACTTGATTGTTGGATTTATGGGCTAACTTAATTATTCGGGTTGATTAAATGGGTGAGAGTCAAATTGCATGAACCGGTTCGATCCACTCTCAAGCTTAGGGATATGCTGGCTCAACCCATTGTGGTTTAGGGTTTTGAGTGCAGGACAGTATTATAAATACTAGGTTTTGGGTCCCTACAACCATTATTCACTCTTCCCCACTTTACCACTAAAGTGAGAGAACCAAGGAGGTTTAAGGGGCTGTAGAAGATCCATAGCCAAGCCAAGAGAGCGAAAGTGGGAGTGACTAACATCAATCATCTTCAGCATACTAGGTGAAAGGTACAAATCGATCCTCCATAATTTTATTAGATTCGTGTTCTTGTTTTTCCTGTGTGGTTTCCTCAATAGGGTTTCAAACTCAAACCCATAGGGAGTCCTAACAAGTGGTATCAGAGCAGACCACATGGGACAAGAATCGATTGAATTTTTCTTATACATGAGGATTTTGATTGTTACTTAAAACCTGATTTGATTAAAAATCATGAAAATCATAAAAATCGTAATTTTACCATCACTTAAAGATCCTGTATGGGAAAACTTTCTTCACAAAAGTTGTAGATCACGAGAAGACGGTCTCGACGGTATGTCGAAAGTCACCGGAAACCTCCGGACGCGTCGGCACGTGCCGTCGGAAATCGGCTGCCGGAGGAGAGAGAAAAATAAAAAAAAATAAAAAAAAGGCGGCGAGTCATCGCCGGTTCAACTCGGAAACCCTACCGATTTGAACCGGCGACACAGTGGGTCAACTCATATGTACTATTTGACTTGGTCAAAGGTTGACCGGGTCGTTGACCAATTGACCCGAATTTGACCCGGAACTCATATGGCCGAACCGGTTGGTTTTGATTGATTTAAAAAAAAAAAAACTCAAAGGCTTGTTTGGTTTTTGTTCATTTTGGGTTTTTATTTAAACTACTTTAAATTTCATTTAAAGGTTCGTTTTAAGGCCAAATTGAAATCTGTTTTTTGCGTTGGATTCCTTGTTTCGGGCCACATTTAATGATCTAATTTTTAATATAACATATTTGTTTGAAATTTTATGTTGTATTTGGTTTCAATTTGTTCCTTTTGGGTTTTTTATTTAAACTACTTTAAATTTCATTTAAAGGTTCGTTTTAAGGCCAAATTGAAATCTGTTTTTTGCGTTGGATTCCTTGTTTCGGGCCACATTTAATGATCTAATTTTTTATATGACATGTTTATTTGAAATTTTATGTTGTATTTAGTTTCAATCATTGAAACAAAATAGCATAAATCAATGCTTTGAAAAATATATATGTTATTGGTTACCATAAAATTGAGAAAAAATTTTTTTTTTAAATTGAGATATGTTAATATGGAAAAGGGTGTAAGCTTCCGCTCATTCTTAGTTGCAAAGTAATTTTGCTTTAGGAAACCATGAAATGATGAGGTGGAATCCACCAAAGTGGTACATCTTATTATTTCATGATTTTCCACAGGGTAGCAATATAGGTGACATTTGCCCAAAGGTGATGTCACCAAAGTTAAGAAATGACAGTAACCTAGAGGTTCCTAAGCCCAAAGGTGAGGGGATTTCAAAAGTTATTGTTCTTTTCACAGTAAATATGAATTTACAAGAGGACCAGTGCATTCTTAGCCCAAATGATAGGAATGTAGTTGCGGTTGTGACTCTTGTATGGTTATTGTTGTCCTAGTGACATACTTATATGTATGTTTTGAACATAAAGATATACATCTCCAATGGGAAAGATATGATAGAACTGAGTGAAACCCACCAAAGTGGTACATTCAGTTCAATTGTATCTTCCCTAACAGTAAAGGTGATACTTTTCCAAAGGTTATGTCATCAAGGTTTGAGGATAATCATCCACATTTCAGAAAGGGACATTGAATTTGGAGTTCTTTTGCCCAAAGGTGATTGAATTCCAAAGTTAGTGTTGTTTTCACAGTTAAAAGAAGAATATAAGAGCATCAGCTAATTCCTGTCCCAAAGGATAGGGATACATTTTTAGTTGTAACTCTTATTTAAAATATATTGATGGTATTACATGCTTTTATATTATGGTTTATATTTTGATATTTGGCATGTATTGTGTTGTTGTTACTGCTGTAGTAAGATGGTCATTCCCTCAAGTTATGTATCTTCCATCCCAATACTCACTGGTAACAACTATCAAAAGTGGGTGGAGGAATTAGAATTGCATTTAGGTCTTCTTGACTTAGACTTGGCACTTACGGAGCCTAAACCTGAGCCTCTCATAGACTCGAGCAGAAGTGCTGAAAGGACCAAGTTTAAGAAATGGACTAAAGCAAACAGAAAGTGCATACTGGTTTTAAAAAAGGCAGTTCCTGAAATTATACGTGGGAACATAGAGATCAAAGACACTGCAAAAGAATTCCTGGATGCTATTAAAGTTAGATTTCAACACAACAAGAAAGCTGAGAAAACCACATTGATGACCAGGCTAATGAATACAAGGTATGATGGATGTGGGAGTGTTAGAGAATACATTTTGGGTGTAGCTACTGATTATGGTAAACTTAAGGATCTTGGAATACAGATCGATGAAGAATATATTGTACACATTGCACTGAATACCCTCCCTAGTCAGTATAAGGTTATCCAATCTACCTACATTGCACTGAAGGACGATTGGAGCCTAAATGAGCTCATTTCCATTTGCACTCAAGAGGAAGAAAAATTGAAACAAACTAGGTTTGAGAGTGCACATGCAACTTTTCACAAGAGATCTTCTGGTGGACCAAGCAGAAGGAACAAAAATTTTTCCAACAGAGGAAGCATCAAGCCATATGACAGGACTAATAGCTCTCAAGAACTTGACACATCTCAAAAGGCTCAGGATGAAGAGAATACCAACAACGTAGAGTGTTTCTGGTGCCATAAGAAAGGACATGTGAAGAATGACTGTTTTATTTTCAAGAAATGGTTAAAGAAAAAGAAGAATTCTGGGGTTGATAAGCAGAATGATACTAAGAAAGGGTGAGGTAGACTGATCATCAGCAATTGAGAGCAAGTAAAATTTGGTCACATCAAGTAGTTAGGATTTCTTTACATACAGTTATTTGAAATGCTTGATTAGTGGGAGTTCTGGTTTTGTTTAGTATTTGTTTATGTTTTGAACCTTAGCCCATATGTTTTGGGGCACAGTTTGATGAATTATGGTTAAGTTTTAGCATTTACATTATGCACAGTTATTTCTTGAAATATTTGGTTTATGATTTCATTTGAAAATGTTTTTATAGGCAGTAATTGTCTTAGTTATAGGCAATGTTTTGCCACAATTCAAAGGTTAATGTTTGCCACATTTTAAGACAGTATTTGTCACAGTTCATAGGCAATATTTGCCACAGTTTATAGGCGAAAGGCCACAGTTAGATATTAACCACAGATCAAAGGCGATTTGCCACAGTGAAGGTTAATATCTCAGTTAAGGACCTACATAGAATGACAAAAGTGTAATTTGAGGATATGTCAATGTTTCTATGATGGTATCCCACATAGATTCGTGTTAAGAAACTTACTTATGTTTGTAATAACAGAAAGTTGTATGCCGTATATTGAGGTGTATCTTCTGCTGTTATTCGATGTGAGTGGTTTTTTAACTGAATCACAGTAAGAGTGGTTAATGTAATAAGATTCTATGGCCACACCAATTTAAAAGACATCCTTATAATTAATGTAGCCCAAGTGGGAGATTGTTGGATTTATGGGCTAAATTAATTATTCGGGTTGATTAAATGGGTGAGAGTCAAATTGCATGAACCGGTTCGGTCCACTCTCAAGCTTAGGGATATGCTGGCTCAACCCATTGTGGTTTAGGGTTTTGAGTGCAGGACAGTATTATAAATACTAGGTTTTGGGTCCCCACAACCATTATTCACTCTTCCCCACTTTACCACTAAAGTGAGAGAACCAAGGAGGTTTAAGGGGCTGTAGAAGATCCATAGCCAAGCCAAGAGAGCGAAAGTGGGAGTGACCAACATCAATCATCTTCAGCATACTAGGTGAAAGGTACAAATCGATCCTCCATAATTTTATTAGATTCGTGTTCTTGTTTTTCCTGTGTGGTTTCCTTAATAGGGTTTCAAACTCAAACCCATAGCAGTAACAAATTGCTGAAGACGAGAGAATCAGTCTACAACGTTTATTAGTCAAAGAGAGGACCGATTCGTCCAGTTCATAGGGGGCTGAACAAGCAGTCTGGCCTTTCTTTAATTAGTCATCTAACGGTTGGGAAGATTCAGACATGCATCTTCAAGTTCATTCGGCCGTTGAATAACTAATTCAGCCATTGAATAACTAATTGGGCGGCACTAGAATTGAGAAACATCATTTTTATAATAGACATGTTTCTTTGTTTCTAAGTGGTTAGAGGTTTTGGGTAGCGTTTGAGTGACTCTTTCCTGAGAAAACCAAGAACCAAAATGAACCGAAAACCATTTAATTAAGCTACCCCTCACAGTATTTTACTTGTTAAAGGCATGGTTTTAAAAACTAAATCATATTGGTTAAGATTGCCCAGATTCGATTGGTATTGGACAAGACCAATATTCCTTGATTTGATTGATTCAATACCAATTCATGGCATGGTTTTAAAAATCAGATTAGATTGGCTAAGATCGCCTGGATTCGATTATCAAATAAGACCAATCCCCGATTTTGATCGATCCAATATTGATCCATTGATAAGGTAAAATGCTCCAAAATACCAATTTTTTAAAAGGGGAAAAAGAAAAAAAAAAAGTTAAATCCATCCGATCTAATGATACTGATCCTATTCAACCTGGATCTGTATCGATTAAGATAGATCCCAAGTTTTAAAACCTTGGCTGGAGGTCGATCTTTGTTGAACCAAGATCAACCATAACCAGCTCAACAGTGGTTTAATCACCTGGTCCATTTTCAACTTTTGAATACATTATCAATACCTTTAAATTAATACAACTTGGGTGATAAGCATCCCTACGATCCCAGTTAATTTCAAAGTATAGTTTAGCTATTGTTATATATGACGCTGTCCAAACCTAACCTTTGCTCTGATCTCTTCAATATCAATAAGAAATTGGACTTTTTTCCTTTTAAAATTTTACGGAGGGGATGAGAAGTCTGAAAGATATTCTTTAAAAGTTCTGACATGACTAATTCCAAACCGACACATTCTTTTTTTATTTCATGACGTAAGGAGGATGGAAAGGGGAAAGAAAACATATAAGTGATTCTACAATTTATAAGAAGAAACAAGTTATTTATCAATAGATTCCAAAGTGCTTCCACCATGTAATGTTATCTCCACGTTACCCAAAAAAAAATGTGTAATGCTTCCTATAATTTAGACTCTCTTTGATTTAATTTATATTTATATTTATTATTTATCTTTGAGAAATCATTTGTGTTAATAAATTTCATATCACAAATAACAATAGTTTGGTTACTATTTATAGAATTGATTATATAATTAGAATGAGTTTGGTATGTCTATTTGCAAAATAAATTTTGTAGTTTTCAATTCCTCTAATTCTTTCAGTAATTTTATCAAACATGTGAGATGCCCTCTATTCAATGCATACCAGCATTTAAATTGCAAACATATCCATTGCTGCCCCCATCAAACCTCATAGCGCATTAGCGCAGTAGCGCTTCCCATTGTTGCCTGCTTTCGCACTCAAGAACAAATCAAAAGAAATGATTTCTGGCTACAAATCACAAATAGTTTTTCAGCCATTTGTGGTTTGTGATTTATTTTGATTTGTAATAAATAAAAATAAGGATTATAAATCATACCAAATATCTACAAAAAATAGAAATATGTCTAATAAATACAAATATAAATCATACCAAAGAGAACCTAATAATTTCTATTATTAAAATAGTTTCCTATGGAAACCTTCCAATATATATCATAGTTACTAGAAAAGAACCCTTTATCCCTCTAAATCGTAAACTATCTGAGCATAATGATGATAATAACTAAACAAATGGAAAAAAAAAAGGTTCTCTAAGCCACTAGAAGAGAG
>NC_056560.1:27829401-27850518 GCF_013358625.1 Macadamia integrifolia | reverse complement strand
CTATCCCAAAGACTGCTATCCTTTGCCCCGAATTGACTCCCTTATAGACTCGACTGCAGGCTATGGAATACTGACCTTCATGGACGCATATTCCGGCTATAATCAGATAAAGATGAAGGTGGAAGATGAGGAGAAAACTGCTTTTCTCACCACTCAGGGCAACTATTGCTACATTGCAATGCCTTTTGGCCTAAAGAATGCTAGAGCCACTTACTAGAGGATGGTGAATACAATGTTCCGAAGCAAAATCGGAAGAAATATGGAAGTTTACATTGATAATATGCTGGTTAAGAGCACGAAAGACACTGATCATATGCTAGATCTGAAGGAGGCCTTCGATGTCCTACGGCAGAACTAGATGAGACTAAATCCTACCAAGTGTGCATTTGGAGTAACCTCTAGGAAATTCCTGGGCTTCCTAGTATTACAAAGGGGAATAGAAGCAAACCCTCCAAAATTGAGGCCATTCAAGAAATGCGCCCGTCAAGAAACATTCACGAAGTTCAAAAACTGATGGGGTGTCTGGCCGCACTGAATAGGTTTTTGTCCTGATCTGGAGATAAGTGTCTTTGCCTCTTCAAGCTACTAAAAAGAGGAAAAGGTCAACATCAATTTCGCTGGACAGAGGAATGTGAAGCAGCTTTTAATGAAATCAAAGCAAGCCTAACCCGGCCCCCTCTGCCGAGCTGGCCAGAGCCTGGAGAGGAGCTAAAGCTTTACCTCACTACCTCCGTGGTAGCTGTTAGTGCAGTCCTCGTGAGAGAAGAGGGAAAGACACAGAGGCCCATCTACTATGTGAGTCATGTGCTCCTAGAAGCAGAGATAAGGTATCGAAGAATTGAGAGGTTTGCATTGGCATTGGTCGTGGCAGTCAGGAAGTTGAGGCCCTACTTCCAAGCACACACTATAGCTGTACTAACTGATCAACCACTAAGAAAGTCACTTCACAGCCCCAGCGTAGCGGGACGTATGGTGAGTTGGGTTGTCGAGTTAAGTGAGCATAACATTGAATTTCGACCGAGAAGTGCAATCAAGGGCCAGGCATTGGCTGATTTCTTAGTAGAATGTACACAGGTTGATGAAGCAGTAGAGACTGAAGTCGAGCCAGAACAAAAGTGGGAACTCTTTGTTGATGGATCCAGCACAAAACAAGGATCAGTGCAGGACTTGTGCTATGAAGCCCTGGGGAATTCACAATACAATACGCCCTCAGATTTGCATTCCCCACGAGGCAGAATACGAAGCCCTGATTACTGGAATCAAACTAGCAAAAGCTATAATAACAGACGACCTAGTCACACATAATGACTCCCAACTAATTGTGAACTAAGTCAATGGGCAATACGAGGCTAAAGAAGAGAGAATAGCCAAATATCTAAAAGAAGTACGTCGTCTGGTGACCAATTTCAACATGTTCGCAATGGTACAGATCCTGCAGGATGAAAATGTATAGCAGATGCCCTCTCCAAACTAGCTACAGCCGAACTCAGGGACTGCGTAAGCTCGGTATACTTTAAAGTACTAGACCAACCTACCTATGAGCAAGAAGTGATGTGCAACAATGCGCAGCAAGCCAAGCCGAGCTGGATGGACCCTATTATGGACTATTTAAGAGATGGGCATCTCCCAGGATATTAGATAGAAGCAGGAGCAGTTAAGAGGAGGGCAGCCAAATACTCCCTCCAAAGTGGAGTACTGTACAAAAGGGCAATATCCTAGCCCCTGCTGAAGTGCCTGCCGCCAAACCGAACTGAAGAGGCACTCTGAGAGGTCCATGAAGGGATTTATGGGGGACACATCGGAGGAAGGGAACTGGCCTACAAGGTATTGCGCCAAGGATTCTACTGGCAAAAAATGCAACAAGACGCAATGAAGTTCATCCGGTGATGCTTTAAGTGTCAAGTACACATCCCGATACCACACGTCCTGGCTATAGAACTTAGCTCCATAATCTGCCCGATCTTGTTCGCAATGTGGGGAATTGATATCCTAGGACAGTTTATGAAAGGAAAGGGCGGTGTCCAATTCTTGATTGTCGCTATTGATTACTTCACTAAATGGGTGGAAGCACGTCCCCTTGGAAAGATAACTGAGCAGGCAGTAGAAAATTTTGTAAGGGACGATGTCATATATCGATACGATGTCCCAAAGATACTGGTCATAGATAATGGTCAGCAATTCGACAATAAAAAATTCAGGCTCTTCTGCAGTAAATTTAACAATAATTTTTGAAACACTACTGTAGCACACCCACAATCGAACGGTCAGGTAGAAAAAGCCAACCACACACTTCTAGATGGAATAAAGAAGAGGCTGGACTGGGAGAAGAAGAACTGGGCAAACCAGCTACTCAATGTACTTTGGGCATATCGCACCTCAGCTCGAACCCCCACAAAGGAGACACCGTTCTGATTGGCATACGGGACTGAGGCATTAATCCCTGTGGAAGTGACTGAAGCCTCATTTTGATCAATAGTGTTCGAAGTGTCACAGAATGAGGCAGGGCTCCAAGCAAATATCGACTTCATAGACAAAGTTCGAGAAGAAGCTCTAGTGCGGAATAAAACTTACAAACAAAAAGTTAGGTAGTACCACAACCGAAAGGTCAAGCCATAGGGATTCATAGTAGGTGACTTGGTCCATAAAAAGCAGCTGCAGCAAACCCAAGAACTGAAGGCAAGCTAAGTGCGAACTGGGAAGGCCCGTATATAGTCTCCAAAGTGGTGCACCCCGGTACTTACCACTTGCAGACTCAGGGGGTACAGTTATACCAAGAGCATGAAATGTTGAAAATCTCAAAAACATTTACCAGTAGATCATAGATTGCATCGAAGTCCCTTTGACTGGGCGTTAGTCATATAGATTTTATATTTCAGCACCTTAGTTTTCATATTTCAATTATTCAATTTCATTCCTGGAGCAGATTAGACTCTATTTCGAAGCAATGTATCTGTTGCAAGCCCATACCACACATCTATAAACTATGAAGCTTCTCTCAAATATCCAGCTCTTCAAAGGCAAAAAGGCTGAGATCTAGCTCGACAGCATCTAAGACCAAGCTCCAGCTCGGTACTACCAAGACTAGACCCTAGTTTGGCGACTCAAAGATCGTCTAAGGCATTAAGTTTGAGCTTTAGCTCAGCATCAACTAAGGCCAAGCTCCAGCTCGGCACCATCAAAACCAAATCCAAGTTTGGAATCTCAAAGACCATCCAAGGCATTAAGTTTGAGCTTCAGCTTGGTATTGCTGCTGCCCAAGTCTAGGCATAATGCTTCACAATAAAGACACATAAGAATCGATCAAGCTCAACCAAATAATAGAACTACCTTATAGAAATGGATGAGGCACAAGAAATGAAGAAAATTTTTTTTTTCATTAATAAATGAGGGTAGAAACCCTAAAAAATTACATCAACTCCCAAAGGGGATTTTTACATAAAAAAAAAGGAGAAGAAGAAGAAAAGAAAGAAGTTTACATCACTCCCGCAATGGGAAATAGGGAAAAGACAATATCAGTATTGTGGAAATTGGGGGGCTGGCTCAAGAGGGAGAGAGGTGGTTCACTTGGTTGCTTTAGGGGAGGCTTGAGTCACCTCTTCACCAACCTCGGCCTGACTGGCGAGCTACACTGAAGGAGCTGGGGCAAGAGCGCACTGCTTATATTCAGAAAAGTCATAATCTGGCATCTTGCCAAGGATGAACTGAATGGCATCTTCTGAGCTGACCTGAAATGAAGAGACGTTGACATCAACTAGCCATTTCTGACCAACTTCAAAGTTCAACCACCTCTCAACAGTGACCTCATCGTTAGACGCCAGCTCGGCCTGATGCTTCTTTTCCAGCTTAGAAATCCGAGGTAAAAGTTTAGCTTCTTTCCTTTTGCTGGCCTCATGAGCCTCAGCCAACTCGCTCTGGAGTGCATCCTTCTCCTTGACAAGGCCGCTGTTGATCCTGAGCTGTTAGCGACCTCTCGCTCCAGCTCGCCAGCTCTTTCCTCGTTGTCTCTCACTTTTTTCTCCTCAGATCGAGATTTTTCTTCTCACTCTCCAGTTGGTCTGTGGCCATCTGGAGATCCCCCCAGAGATGCTTTACCTTATCGTCCGCCTTGGCACAACCAATGGCCATGTTCTCGAATCGTTGAGCAACCTCAACTGCAAAAGAAAAACCTTGTAAGGATCCAGTGGGGTCATGAATACCTGAAACTCAAGTAAGCACAAAGAATGAGAGGAGGAAAATACTTACATCACCCATCCGGGCCTAGACCTATTCTGAGAAATCGATATTGGGTAACTTCCTCACATAGGCAATGTCCCTCTTGGGATGGCTACGATGGCACCAAACCCGAGCTTCAATGGGGTCCAACATGTTGCCATTCTCTAATAGGTCCACCCAGGGATCCATGGGCTGCTTTCCTGTTCGAGCCACCTTGGGAGGGTTGCCCTGATGTGCCTCTTCCATGGGTGAATGCCTCCTCTTCTGGCCTTCGGTGCCTGCCCCTACTCGATCGGGCGTGCCTGTCTACCCCGGTGCCTTCTCTCTAGATCCCACTGGCTCCTTACCTTTCAGAGAGCCCGGAGTCCCATGTCGAGCTGAATATTGGATTGGGGGGCATCTCTTTCCCTGGCTTGCCCCCAATAATAAGTGGCAAGGCCTTGTTACTTACGCCAGGGGGAGGGGTGACCTTCGTGCTAAGGTTTGTGCTTGTCGCTGCCTTACCCTTGTCGGTAGTCTTCTTGGTGGCCTGCTCGGCTGCCTCCTTCTTCCTCGCAGTAAGGGCTTTATTGTCTACTGTTTGAGATTTAAAATGTAACCGCAAGCGTACGGATCAGTGTAGCTATGGGTCGAACACAGGGAGAGCAGCCACTTTATTTTTTAATTTCTTTTAATAATACGAAAGTGAACCGATTAATGATTGTGATCTAATTCTAATTACTGTCCTAAACATATGTATCTAAAATAACGTCCTAACCATTCGTCATCTAAGAATTTAAAGACGCAAGCCACGCAATTAAAATTAAATAAATAAATAACTGAAAATAAACAACCCACACAATTAAAAATAAATAAATAAATAAAGGAAAAAAATGCTGAAATAAAAATAAAGTAAAAAAAAGGGATAAAGCTAGAGAGAGACTCACAAGTAGGTTCTCTACTTAGCCCGAGGGATGCATCATAATATGAGCTTCCCTACTTGACCAGAGAGTCACTCTTACAAGGGTTACTCTACTTGGCTTTAGGAAAAGGGAGACAATTAAAATAAAAGTAATAAATTGATGGTTCTATGGCTAGGAGGGGCAAAGCCAACACATACACTAGCCATGAACCTTGGGGGAAAGGGATAGCAATAATGTAACGACTGAAAATAAAAATCCTAAATTAAGAAAGAAAGGGTAGTCAGAAGAGGGAATGAGAGGGGGGAGAGAAGACTACTGAAGGAGCCTACTTACTTGAATCAATGCTTGAACTTGAAAAACAATTGCTCCACGGCTCGTGATCTTGTCACCTAGATCTAAGCCTAGAACTATAACTTAAAAAATTACAACTCAATTGCATAAATCATAAACATAAAAGGGCTGAATAAAAATAAAAGAGTGCTTGCACTAATTGAAATAAAAAAAAAATTATTACAAAAGTGATTGAAGAAAAGATAAAGAAGAACTAAAACTAAAGAGAGAGCAAGAGAAAGAGAGAGCAACTAAAAAAAAACTAGAAGAAGAATGAATTGTCTCCCCTCCTCTTACATGAGTTGTATTTATAGGGAATGGGGAGGTAGGGTAACAATTTATCTTTCCTAAAAGGGAGAAACCCACAAATGATTATGAGATCTTTTGAGTCCAAAAGTGCTAAGATGGAGGAGAGAGAAGAGAGAAATAAATTTGGAGAAATTTCCTATAATTTTTTGCTTATTTTCTTTCCTTTTTTTTTAATTTATTTTTCTTCTTTTTCTCTCTCCTAGGGACGATTTTCTTCTTGCTTTGTGTGATTTGGACAATTTTTGGTGATGATGTGGAGGAGAGAGAAGATTTGGACAATCTCTATTTCTCCCTTTTTTTTCTTTCCTTTTTTTTTCTTCTCTTCTTGCTTCCACGATTTTCCTTTCCTTTTTTTTTTTTCTTCTTCTCTTCTTGCTTCTACGATTTTCCTTGCTTCTAATTTGATGTGAAAATATCCTCCATGCCCTTAGTGCTTTAAGTGAGTGAAAAGCAGAAAATCTTCAATAAAATTCTAAAAAAAACAACCATGAGATTCGAACTTGAGACCTCTTGGTGAGCAAGGGAATTTTGTACACCATAGGTCACCAACTACATTAGGTAGTTGTTGTTACCAAAAATGAATCCTCAATCAATTAAGGATGTGGTCCATCGATCCTTGTTGGTATTTGGAGTATTCCTTGTACCTTTGGGACAATTGCAAACGGGCTGGTTCTGCATCTCGGTTAAGTTCTGATCCATTATTCTTCTTCTGGCCCGAAAAGAATAATCATTTGTACGGGTGACCAAACGAATGTGTACTTTTAATTGAACACGTCCATCTTGCTCAGAATTTCGTCCTCTTCGCAACCATGAAAAGAAATAGGACCTCTTTACGTGTAAAATTGAAGATATAGCATCCGATAGTCCTTAAGGCCTTGAAAATATAAAACCTGCAAAAAGAGAGTAAAACCCAAGGTAGCTCCATTCTAAATATGTAAAATGCATGTTTTACTACCCTAGATTTCACACATAAATGTGTTCATCATTAGGGTTCCTAATTTAGCTTGTGTGAAGAAATGGGGGTAAGAGAGAGAAGAAATATACAATAGAGGTAGGGAAGAGAGTTCTGACTCACCTTAATGTGGGGTGAGTGCAGATGATCCCTCTCTTGCTCCAATCTCCTTTTTCTCTTTTCCTTCTTCTCTTGCTTTTAGTCTCGTAGGAATGAAATGAATGAACAAGTAGTTTTATTTCTAGTAACTTAAGTGAACTAGGGATTGTTTGGGCAAATAATGGATTTTTTTCTCTTAATTCTTTATATGGTAACTTAAGTTTGTTAAAGCTTGTTTGGGAAATAAATGAGTTTTGATTATAACTTTTTATATGATTACTTAAGTTCCATTGAGGCTTGTTTGGGAAATAAATGGGTATTCTCTCATTACTGGGTTAATTCCTCAATCGGCACTAGTGGACCCAGCTTTGAATGATCTAACACATTATAATCCATTCATTGGTAGGTTATTCCAACTATTAGAGGTGGTCCGAGACGTGTAGATGTGCAGGCTCGGGCCTATGGCCAAATAACCTATTTTATCAAATACTCCTACCGGTGTAGGTCTATTGTGCCCAACATAGTTGGGACAACTTCACCTTGTTGCATTGGGGGTTTGACGGTCTTGTACAAGGGTGTGGGCCCGACTTCAGTGTGAATCATTACTTGGGTTCAGGTAAATTCCCTTAGTGGCAAAAGATTTACACTGACTTCTTTTTCAATGGTTTAAAATCCTTCCAATACTTAGAACATGAGTAGCATATGCAAGTAGGGTCATCCTTCCCGTGCAGAAGGCTACTGGTACCCAATACTCATTAGTACTAGCATTCTCCTGTGCTTTATCTGCATTTAATCACATAAGGGAAAATTTTAGTACATAAGTATAACAAAAAGAAGGTCAAATGTGGGTAGTGATAGAGCTAGCAAAAGACTGGTGATTGGGAACAACGCCACAAAGAATTAATGTTCTGAATCACATCTGGTTCGGAAACAGATTGGACAAATGACAAAGTTGTATAACAGACGTCTCCAGCTCAAGTTTCCCTGCGACTGATTTATCACATGGGCTGCGACTGATTTATCACATGGGTTAGACGTGACTGTACGTAACCAACCTTGACTGACTGTTCAAGGGATTCTTTGTTACCCCAAAAAAGGATGTGATTGTATTTATAAATCAAAGAGATAATTACAACTATAACAGATAGAGGCTGTTACAGATAAACCTTATCTGTGTAACAACCTTGGAGAGGGAACAGTACTGACTGGATGCCTTATCTGATGTAGCATTTTGAATTTGTTCATGATCCGTTATACTCTTAATGATCTATAGCACCAAATGAGTTTTCTAATAAGAAATGATTTAAAACGATTAAAGCATTCGGTTCCTGCAACTCTATGAATACTGAATGCTACATTCTCTTTCCCTCTCTTTTCTCTTTTACACTTTTTATTACTATTGACCATAAAAGAGCGTTTGATTTTGCTTCAAAACATGAGGTGATTTGACCCAAATAATATAAGATGGGGGTGGTGTTTGTGTGGCTGTGTGCCACTGCTTACATACAAAGATGTGTTTATGGGCTGGTGGGGTTCCATGCTTGAGCTTGTTGAATTGACACTCCTGAGATGATTAAAGGTTTCTCAAAATGGTCCTTTATGTTTAAAGGTAGAGGAATAGAGAAGGACACTGTCACATGTTTTGCTCTTTTCTGACAATTGATGGGTGATACAAAGGGCCAAACTTGTCTTCTCTAAACTAAATAATTATAACTTTTTTCTTAACCAAATAATACTAACTATTCTTTGCTTTCCTTTTGTTCCTCTCAGGCTATGAGCCAGATTCCAAAAGGGTAATTAAATTGGTCCAAGGAGTAGTGATGGACCCCAGACCAAGGGGAAGAAGTGACAACCCCATGGAACTAGTTTGCTCCAATGGGGCACTTCACTAACATTGGTAAAGCATCTGAAGTAACATAAAGACAGCTTAAAGGAGGACAAGAATCTTGCTAAAAGCTAACTAATGGAGTGTATGAGGAGAGACTAATGAATGTATAGTTGCTCTTTTTGACCAATCACCAACAAATGTAACTTAAGCTCATGAGGTCAATGAAGGGAACCAATAGAAAGATCTTTGCTAAAAAAGATACAGAATCCGATGCAAATTACATCTTAAAAAAAAAAAAAAAAAAAAAAAACTCCACTTTAGAAAATTAGCTGCAAGTAGTCATAGTAGTAGAAAAGCCTTCATCACCATTATCACTATCACTATTAATTAAAATTTTCAATTAATAATTAATATTAGTATTTAAAATAACAATTTTTTTTGGTAATGATTTAAAAATAACATAACATCATTATAATGATAATAAAATCCTTACCTTTGGGTTTCTTACCTATTTGGGGGTTTTAATTAAAGGATAAAAGTTTTTCGTGGGGGAGTGTGGCAGCTATGCCGAAACACGTGAGGGTGAAATGACTGACCCGCTCCCCATAAAATGAAAAGTGACATCTTTGTGAATGTTTTCTTATGTACTTACATTGGCCCTCATGCATACATGGGAACCACATTCCTCGATAGGAAACATTATCCCTTCATAAATTATTCACCCGTAAAAAAGAAAAAAAAAAAATCCTTAACCTAAACATACTTGCTATATGTGATTTTTTTTTTTTTGCAAAAATTTTGAAAACCAAGAGAAAAACTTACACATGGGTTATAAATTTGTCAAAAAATCTAATTTGTTGAGAGTACATTTTCTAGTCATTACCACCCAAGCCATAACTTTAGTTGTCGACACTATAGTGTTGCTTGGTTTTAGACAAAAAAAATAGGGTTGGTCAAATATTCCACCTCTTTACGTAGAGGTATAGTTAGCTAAATCCAAAAAGGTCTTTGCTTGGACAAAGGTCCATCCGAAAAACTAGAGATGTCCAAATCACTCTATATTTTTTCCACCGTCCATCCCTTCTCTCGAGCTGTCTTTAGTCCGACAAGCTGCTCTTTTGCTATGGTTTCACCATCTTCTCCTTATATATGAGTTGCATTTTTTTTCAATCCAAACTTTACCAGCAATTGAAAACAGAAAATAAAAATACTAAAATGATTGCTGAAATTGTTATAATCATCATCATCGCCATCATTATTTTCATTCATTATTTGTACTAGCATTCATGTTTTCATCATCAACCTGTTGTATTACTGTCTCTAAAAATGAAAAGAAATAAGAGAAATAAAATGAAGAGAATTTCTTTGATACTTTTGTTTTTTTTTTCTTGGATTAATGACCTGTTTCTCTGTTTGAAGATTGGAGAAAGTTAATTACTCAATTTCAAGCTGGACCTACAGCTTATTGGTTATACTTAATGACAGGCTGTATAATCATAATCCTAATGGCTGACAGACAGAATAAAAGGGCTTGCCATCCATAAATCAAAGCATGACAACTAAGCTAATACTAAAATAAAAGCTGCACCTTCTTTAGTTTCTTGTATGATATTTAATTATTAATTTCTTGGTTTTCGATAATGTTCAAACGAATGCACAACTATGAGGAAAAAACCAAGCAAACAATTTTATAGAACACGAGGATTTTAATATGATTTAGCACAAATGTCTTCATCCACCCGAGAGAATCAAGAAATGTTCTCCTCATTACTTGTGTGGCTAAAGGAATTTACAAAGGCCAAACGATGCGGCTCATTCTTATATAAGATTATGAGGGCTAGAACATGTAAACTGTACAGCACATCCAGAAGATCATCCGAAGATCTGATCCTTTTAATTCTTCAGATATCTTCTTGACGAGCTATTGAGATACTTCTAATAAAGCATAGCTCTAAATGGTAAAATATGCGACAGAAATCACATTGCCTTTTTTTTTTTGGGTAGTAGCAATCACATTGGCTTTGTGTCTACTTAAGGTTGAGGACAATAGTGAATCGTTTACTTTAGAGGCTAAGATCTTGTTAGTTGAGTTTGTCTCCATCTAGTTTGAACACCTATGTTACTGAAGTTTTATGACTTGCATGCCTTCAATACCCCCAAGGGGGCTGGTCCAGTTTGGATTGTGACAGACTCGATCATTCTCTTTTGACAAAACATTCTATTGATATAAAACCAAAAAATAAATAAAAATCATATCCTCAAGGGTTAATTTTTATTATTATTATTATTTTCTTTTGAGGAATAAAAATACATAAAAGAAGAAAGAGATCTACACAAAGCATCCCAAGGGGAAACAACATTAGCCACTTTGGGGAAAAGAAAAAAAAAACAGAAAAACAATGAAAGGAAACCATACAGGAACACCCATGAGGGAGTACGAAGCCCAAACAAAGAGCAATCATGGGTTCTTAGAGAAGCCGAATATTAAGATCCCAAGAAAAGACAATGTGACGATTCTTTGCACAGTCTAAATCTGAGGCATGGAGATGGTTAACTTTCTACTTGATCTTAAAATCAATGGTGCTCCAAATCTGAGCGTATATCTAGTTCATGTGGTTGTAGGGTCAATATGGGCCTGTGGGACTATTTAGGCTGAAGGCTTTGGATACCCATCGTTAGCAAAAAAAAAAGGAAATAAAGTCCACCGGCAAATATTTCTTTCCACCAAATATGCTAAATAGACGCACAAAAGGAGAATTTAGCCACCCGAGCAAAAACTGGATTGCCTCTGAATTCTTGATGAATCCGCTTCCATTCTCCTTCAAAGGAAGGGGGAGTGAGTAGGAGAACGTTCCCAAATAACCCCCTTCCAAATATGCGAAAATATGCAAAGAGAAAGGATACTGAAAGAATAAGTAGTCTATGCCCTCTAAAGTGTTCTAACAAAGACAACAATTAAGAATATTGATATTCCAATGGGAAGGGAACACCTGAGTGGGTAAGGTGTTAGTGGAGAAGGGGGTCTTTTGGAGGAGCTAATCCCTAACCAAAGCTAACGATGAGGAAGCTAGGGCTTTTTTTGTTTTTTTTTTTTTTTTTGGGGGGGGGGGTGATCCTACATGCCATCAGAGGGAATAGAGGAAACTAATGATGTTATAGAGTATCATGCACCATACGTAATCCTCTCACCAAAGACAGAAAGAAGAACCCTACATGGGTGCCAAATATCAAGGCATAACCTGGTAGTGGCCATATGACATGACTTAAGGAGCTTCCTCCAGGTCCATATACCATCAACAGCATAGGATACAATCCAAATAGAGCCAGACTTGAGATATCTGGAGTATATCCAGTTGACCCAAATATCATCTTTCTTCTCAAGAATTCTATAGAAAAACTTAGAGGCCAGCTTAATTAACTTCCTCCACCCTTCTCAAACAAAGCCCTCCTTCTTTCTTAGGGATACAGACAGATGCCCAGCTGATCAATAGTATGAAAGAATTTTGTTATTATCACTCCCTTTTCATAGAATAAGAGAAAAATCTACTTGGTGACCGAGCTCAGAATCCCTTAAGCATTAACTTGATTGCTTTTTTTTATTTTTAATATACTTTGTGGTTGAATTCACTCAATATTCTCGGGGTAAGACTGTAGTTCTCACCCTCAAACTACGCACTTGCGCGAGCCTTGTGCACGGAGTAAGCCCTTTTTTTGTGATTGAACTCAATTTTATGTCTCCATACCCTCTACCAGTGATCAATGCTCCAATATAGGTATTCTGTTAGCTAATTAGAATAAATTATTTAAACTAGTTTCTTATTAATTAATATAATCTGCATTTGGCTGAGATAGACGAGTTGTTGCCTAATAAGGGTCTCTCAGAGGACAATGGTCCCATTGATTAAAGTGGATTTAACACAGTTTGTTAGTGACAGCTTAACAGTCTCAAAAGTCTGAAAGTCTCACTTTCAATGCTTCCTTATTCAATAAAAAATTAGAAAAGGTAGATTTATCTCACTTTAGAGTTGGTATTGCATCCTCTACTTTTCAACCCTTGCATCTGGTTCTCATCTTTATAATAACTCGTCTTTTAGGAACTTTCATGCTTGGAGTTGGAAGAAGCATGATTCATCACCCCAACCCTGTTTAAAAGCAAACATGTATTCAATAAAGAGATATTCCTTGAATCATAAATCTAATAATAATATTGCATTGGTTGAATCCAAAGCCTTAATGGTGGTCCAACTTCTTTAATTGCTTTGTATTATATGTATGCAGCTTTGATTGATATTTATAGCTTCAGAAAATGTTGTCAAACATTATTTGGACCACCCCACAAAACCATTCTAGAGAGAGAGAGAGAGAAAGAGAGAGATTCAAAATTTTATACTAGATATAAGGCTTTCATAAGCTTCTTTTAAGAACACCATGCATCATACAATAAATATAGAAACTCTTCTTCCAACACATTACAAAGAAAACTGAAGAATAGATTGAAGAACACCACAAGTACATGGCTAAACTTGTTATGAGAAAGCTAAGAAAACACGGAAGGGAATTGCCCTGCAGACATGAGTCTTCAACTTTGTTTCATTTGGACGGGCTGAGCAGAAGAAGAAAATAGATCCAAGGTGGTGGACAAAAACTGAGTAACTCGAGCTAATATAATAGGTGATCTCTCTTTGGTTCTCTCAGACTGCAGTACCTGAAACAGAAGCAACCATGATTATTGTTTAAATCCACTAGAATGTTAGGTAAAAGAACAACAACAAACTTAGCGTTATCCCAACTTAATGGGTCAGACAGGAAAAGCTGAGGTCTAAACCGGGTTTGATGGACATACATATTCAAAAGAAAATTGAAAATGAAAAATAAAAAATGAACAATGACAAATGAAAGATGAACGTAAGAGGAAAGAGGCACAGCCCAACAAATCTGATGGCTGAAAATCTATGATGAGTATGAAGACATGTTACCAGATTCCCTAGGTGCACTGCATCTGAAGCACTCTATCCTGCTCGCAAAGTTATGCTCATTGCACCCCGACCTGGTGCAAATCCAATCACCAGATTGCCATCCGGAGCGGCGACCACCACCACCACCACCACCACCACCGAAACCATAACCTCTTGAACGTGCCATATCACCTTCATAACCCCCAGCAGACTCGTCCTTGAATGCCCCACACTTGAAGCAGCTTGAGCGGCTGGCAAAGTTGTGGGCACCGCAGTTCACAGCTGAGCAGTACCAGTCTCCAGGCCGGACGTCTGACCCACTGAATCCAAATGATGATGCACCACCTCTCACACCAAAGCCTCCATATTCACCGGACCTGGCATCACCACATCGTTGGCATGAATCTCGGCGGCTGAAGTTCAGGTGTTGGCATGACCTGCAGTTCCAATCTCCTGGCCTGTTCATCTTCTCTGGGTCTTAACATCCAAGAAACAAAACAAACCAATAAGGGAAAAAAGAAAACAAAATAAAGAGCTTAACACAAGTTCCTAATAAAATTGAATGCAGCTAACTGGGTTGCCATGAATAGCATGAGAAGCAATAAGAATTGAATGAGAAAAAGAAAACATTGAAGAGGCAAAAAGTGGTGAAAGGCTCACCTGAGGGACAGAAGGAATAGAAAGAGAGGAAACGTGAGTTGTAGAGAATGTAGAAGAAGCAGAAGAGATTGTTAAGTGAGTGTATGATTTAGTTGTGTGGGTTGGGGTGATTTATATACTTGCATAAGCCTCAAGAATCGGGAATCCTGTGGAGGGCCTTCAATGTTCTTTTTCGTGTTCTTCACCTTGGCCTTCTTGAACAATGGAATCACAAAAACCTAAAAGAAGAAAAAGAGAAAAAGGGAAATTTTGCCATGGATTCCAAAGGTAGAAAATTTGTGAAATTAGATAAGGTTAAATCTCTTTCTACTTCTTTTGGGCTTCTAGAGTTACGAAGTGCAACCCTCTTTATTTGATTCTTCGTGTATTTCTGTTTTTAAATCTTTGCAACTTATATTCATCATTCAACATACCCATTAGTTGGAATGCGGATATCCTCTCCCCACGTGATGACCTTTTTTTTCTGAGATCCCATCATATATGGGGTATCAAATCACGAATCTAAGAGTTTAACCGGTGGGATCCTATGTAGAGAGGGTAAGTCCTCTCCCAACATAAGGAGCTGATTCTCCATTATTGGTATGAGGATTTGCTTAGGTGTAAAGGTGTCAATCAGCTCCAGCTGGTTGAGTCAGTTTCATTGTGGGAATGGTGAATCCAAAACCCAACCAATAAGAAAAGACCAGTCTTGTTAGTTTGGTTTCGAATTCATATCAATTTCTTGAATCAGGTTATTATCAAGTCAATTTCAGTTTTGGCCTGGTTTGGGTTCGTTTCAACATACATATTTTCACAAAATTATGAAATTTTTTGGTTTTTTATAATGATTTTTGGGATGTTATCGATTTGGGTTCGGGTTCGATCCAAATTTTATGCTGATTTGGGTTTCGTGTCACCTTCCTTTGGGACGGTTTGATTTGGTTTTGGGTCATAATACCCCAATCCGAAGCCAGCCTGACAAGTCCCAACTCTATTCGATTCAGGCCAGTTGCCCAGTTTGGTCCTAGTTTTGACACCGCTAACTTAGGTTATGCTCTTATTTTAAAGGGTGGTTGGGGTTGGATTGTTTCCCTCCAACTCTCATTCACATGCATGGCCATTCCTCCCATGTGTACCAACACACACGTGTAGGACCAAGGTTAGACACACATTCACTACATATTGATGAAAAAACTTTGAACAAGTGATAATTGGTGATTCACATTTTGTTTAGGGAAAAAGAACTGTATCAGGGAGCGTTGGGAGTCAATCTCTATCTCCTCCCCTAGAGAAATAAGCAGAAAGGAGTTTCGGTCGTAAAAGATAGGAACCGGCCCCTTTTTCACCCCCTCCATTGGATTTTGCTTTCCTTATCTACGTGTATACTATGTCAGCACTGACGTAAAAGAGGTCGGCTTTACTAAAGAAGGGTCGGGGCCGGTTGCTTGTGGGCCCTCTTTTCAGCAAGTGCTTGTTGGCCCACCCCCATTTCCCGAGAGGAGCCCCAGGTTGTGGTTCCTGTGGCCGATGCCAGCGCTCCCATGAGCCTTTCTCACTCTTCCCCTTGTGATACTCTTATTTGGGGGAAGAGAGAGAGGTAGACACAGGGAGTGTTGGTATAGCTATCCTTTCCAATAGAAAACCACTTCCCATTTGTTTATTAGGGTTTGAGAGGTATCAATTAGGGGTGTCAAACGGTGTGGTTTTGGTTATTCGGTTCGGTTTTGATTCGGTTTACATTTTGATAAGGTGAAACCAAAATCGCACCAGATAGGAATAAGGTGAAATCAGAATTGTTTTCATCCGTTATTGGTTTTAGTGGTTTTTATTATTCGGCTCACAACCGGTTTACATGGGATTCATAGTGTCGTTTTAGAAAATGGTTTGCATCATACAACTAGTGTGAATCCTACATATATTAAATTTCCTAAAGAGTTAAGACAATATACATTTATTTTGCCAAGGCAATATACTTTCTATGTAAAAGACTACACATATTATAACTAATTAACTATGATCCTAGAAATTAGAAAATCAAGAAGTGTGATTGTGTGCCATTGTGTGAAAGTGAAGCTCCCTTCTCGGTTTGTACTTTGCTTCTTTTTTTTTCTCCCCTTTTTTCGTAGAGACCCATCGAATTTCAAAACACTTTAAGTCTTTAATACTAGGTGTTGGTTAACCATCGGTTTTCCGGTTCGGTTTGATTTCAAACCGAAATTATGGCCTATAAAACCAAAACCGGATCAATTTACTATAGTGCGGTTTAGTTCAGTTATAACTAGTCGGTTTCGATTCTGATAAACAATTTCAATTATATATTGACACCCTTAGTATCGATACATCAATTTTTTCCGTAACTCACTCATTGTTGCACCAAATACATTAGTCATGCGTGAAAGAATGCGTAAAGGATTCTTTGCTGCCTTCTGGGACTAGCTCCCAGTTGAAATTATATGAACCTTCACTAGATGGCTTATGATGTATGGTGTTGTAATGCTGGTGCGTCTGAGTTAGGTCCAACAATTGAGCCCCATCGAATATAATTTCTGGAATTTATTCTGTGTCTTCTTCATGTAAATCTATCACCAAAATTTTATTCGACGTACGTCGTCTCTGATCCTTTTCCTGCAATAATTCAAAAGCCATATATGCATGCATAGCCAATAATATCCTTCATTTCCTGTATCATGATAAGGTTTCATACTCCCACGGACCACAACCTTGTGGGGCTTAATTACTTTGGTCTGAATTCATGAGCCTAGTTTGAGCCGATTTGCTCCAAGAAAAAGAAAAACCGATCTATGTCCCTACATAGAGACAGGAGAGATTAATGTAACCCCCTTAGGAACACCTTTGACTATGGCATCTAGGGTCCACATATCTTGATGACTTGGCGAATCAAATTGGTGTACATGTGGTCATAGGTGCTTCCATGTTGACCAATGATTGGATAAGGAATAACCAAATCACCATATGATCTCATCACACAAGATGAATATTAAAAAAAAAAAAAAAAAAGAAACTCAGACAGTGACCCACCCTACATTATTCTTATCACTTAAATTGATGATTTTAATGTGGGTCATATCTCTTTTTTCCATTACACTTCGAGTACCAACATTATAACGGGTCACTTGAAAGGAAAAATTCTCGTTACTTTTCAAATTTGAATATTCCTTTTCAGTACTTGAACTCCATATATTTCCCATGTTATAGGTCAAAAAAGATTTAAAACAACCCTAATTTTCATACACTAGATAGAACAATCAACCCACTTTAGGGCACTCATGTATCCTTTTTTTTTTTTGGTGAAAACTATAGCACGTAGCTGTTAAATTTGTGGCTTGCATTGATTATTCCTTAGAGAGTGTAATGGAGATTGTTCCATTGCAACCTAGTGATCGTGGGTTTGAATCGAGAATAGTTTTTTCACGAAACGGGAGAGGCTGCGTACATTATGACCCTATAGTGGTGAAAAACTTCTCTATGAATACACCTTAATTTTTTTATTTGATATTCCTCCGTTCCTTTCACTATGTTCCTGTGGATCAATTACCAACCTTTTCCTATCATGATCATATAGCATTAGAGCATTAGAGCATTATCATGGGACACTATCTTGCCCCAGAAGATTGACATACCAAACATAATCGTATCTAGGGGTGTCAATTCTTAAACCGAACCGGTAAAATCGGCCGAACCAAACCGATAACAACACGAACCGAATTGAACCGAAGCCTTATTGGGTCGGTTCGGTTTGGAGTATTGCAACCCCAAAACCAAACCGAACCGCACCAAAAACCGGATGAACCCAAAACCAAACCGAAACCAGCTCAAAACCCGGACCAAAACTGAAACCAAACCGGTAAGAAACCGAAACACTCCAAAATTCATTAAAAAAATCAAACTTTCCATAGTTTTGTAAACATTTCTATGGAAAGTCGAATCCAAACTGGACAAAAAACCAAAACCAACCCGGTTACAAATCGATTTAAGAAACCAAAGACAAACCGAACCAAACCGCACCGAAACCGAAACCAAATCGAAACTGGAATTTCCTTATTGGTTCGGTTTCGGTTTCAACTTTCCCACACCGAAACCGACTCAACCCGGACCGAAACCGAGCCGGACCGACCGATTGACACCCCTAATCGTATCCCTACAAATATATGAACACAATTTTTATTTTTTTTTAGGGTATCTAGGCCTTAGGCCTTGGGCCTGACTAGTCTCACGGGCTCCTACTGGCACCACAACCTCATAGACCGGGTCATACCGGGATTGAATGAGAATCATTTAACTTTCGTTGAAAACAATGAAGAGCACTAAAGACCCCGTATGACTGACCCCAAGGAAGTAAGAGAAGTCGAACTTAGAACCACACATTTCGCAAAGGTCCCTTGCCAATACGCTTCATATGCACACATTCAAAAAGTAAAGTTTCTGTTAATATCGATGCATAAGTTTTTCAAAGATCATCAAATGGAATCTTTATCCCATCATAAATATCAAAAGCATCTCTACGAATAAGTATTTTGCCAAAGGTGTTGGATACATTGGAAGATTTTGGATCATGACCTTTTCAGGTCAAAATTTTCTGCTCCAGATTTAATTTGGAGCGGAGGACTGGTCAAATGGGTAAGAGAGAGAGAGAGAGAGAGAGAGAGAGAGAGGGCAGCCGGCTAAAATATATAGGAACTGCATGGCTTTAGGAGTTGCAAGGGGTTGTGTCTTTTAGGATAATTTTGTTGTGAATAGGGATAATGAAGATGAAGATGGTTGATGGTTCAATTCATCAAAAGGGAAATGGGGAATTTCGATAAAGATGGTCGAAGCTGATGATGGAAGAGAAGTCTTCGAGGTTATATTTGACCATCTTTTCTTTTCTGTTCCTTCACTTCTCTGGTTTCCTCTCTGTCATTTATTTTTGTTTTCGTCTTTACCCCTTTTTCTGACCCTCACTAATTTTCGTTTTGAATAGCTCTCTCTTTTGCTTTTCTCCTCTGCAAAGAGAAAGAACCTTAGAGGCATTACCCCATCTCTCTCTCTCTCTCTCTCTCTCTCTCTTTATGAAAATTTCAAGACTAGAGGAAGATCTGCCTACCATTCTCTTGGGTGACGTTAAAGAAGACCGTGGCAAACTGTAAAAAAAGCAAAAAGGGTAGAGCTGAATTCGATTCTCCTTGGGAAATGCTTCCATGCATGACCATGCTCATAACTCATACCCGGGCTCCTAACACCAAGGTTTCATTTGCCACTTACGTATTGGCATTCTCTCTCTCTCTCTCTCTCTCTCTCTCTCTCTCTCTCTCTGTGTTTTGGGGGATTGTCTCCGTAAACTAGCATTTTACAACGATAATTGTATTTTTCTATTTAAGAAGAAAACAGAGTATAGGGAAAGTAACCACTACAACAAAATTACTACCAAAAAAACAAAGAAAACCACTACAACAAAAGTGAAAATCATTGATAGGAAAATGCCTCCAAGTGATAATTTTATATAACTATTCTAATCATAAATAAAATGAGGGTAAGAGAAAGGTACCCGCTTGCATAGTCACTGTGCCAACACACAAATGAATAGAAGGCCATACAAAAGTATCCTCAGCATATGAGTCGGGGGCAATGCAGTCTTTTTGCGTCCACCTACGTTTTTCGTAAACATGGACAAGAGGATAGATTCTTTTTCCCATAAGAAAAAAATATGATGTTGCTTGCACAAATAATTATAGTTGAGTAGAAGAGGCATTGAGAGGTGCATGATAATTTTATGACCTCATTTAGTTATAATAGGTATGACTTTGAATAGAGTTGATTGATGAAAGAGGAGACATGTAATTGGCCTTAATTAAAATAAGACTCAATTTAGTTTCTGTTGAGTTGAATTAATCTTTGCAACTCTTCAAAGTTCAAACCCCCAGAGCTAAACTCATTGAAATTTTTGAGGGGTGCAAGTTTAGTTTGACAAGCTTGAGCCACCCAAAACTTTTAAAGCTCAATCTTGGTTTTCAGGTTAAGGTTGAGATTTCCAAGCCCACCTTGAGTTTGAACGTAGCCCAATCTGCCCCCCTATGCATACACACACGCACACATATATTGTTTTTTTGATTTTCTAATATGTCTTGGAAAGAAAAGAGAGGAAACAATGGGAGGAGAGAAATGCTCTGAAGCGACTAAGGATTTTGTTCGTCAGATCAAGTTAGGCAACAGCTAAGTGTAGGTGCAACGGACCACGGTTGGATCCTTGGGGTGCTTTCCCACCACAGGCTGCGACGACAAGGGGGATAGGGAAAACATTTTGAGGAGTCACCTAGGATAATGGACTAAGAGCAAATTAGGGGGCCCAACCCTTGTTACAGGATCGAGCATGGGTTGGTTCCATCTATGGTCTTGCCAGAGGTTCAGATTCGTGTCAGGTTACGGGGGTGGGAAAGTGTTAGACATCCATCTTGCTTAGTTAAACTGGTATTCCTACTAGATACTTGAATTTCGAATATCTTCCGCACCCCCCCCCCCACACACACACACATTTTAACATCCTAAACCATATGCATGGCTATTTTGTTGATTATTGTACATGAAAGCACACAAAAGAAATAAAAAAATTTCTATATTGGTGAACCTTCCTCCCGGCTTAACCCAAAAAGTACTAGTGATTCTTCTCCACTAACAGTGGTCCCACTTGCTGGTAAGCAAGTTGTGGTGGTTGCAAGAGGGCAAGAGGATGTAGAGTGTGGAGTTGCCGACCTGAAAATTTTTAGAGTTATACTATAATGAATTTACAAAGAATGAAGCAATTATACCTAAGTTTGACCCTTGATGAGGTTCAAAAGGGGAGGGTGCCTTTGCTTCATATGTGGACATTGTTTGTCTCCCTGCTTAGAAGAGGGG
>NC_056560.1:27823755-27829381 GCF_013358625.1 Macadamia integrifolia | reverse complement strand
GGGGGGGGGGGAAGACTTGCTAAGTCCTCCCTTTTTTCTTTTTTTTTTTGGACTTCTTAGGGCTTCTATGGACCACCTTAGGGCTAGTCACCCTTGGGACATGGGTTTCAAGGCAAAGGGGGATTTTCAAGGCAATAGGGAGTTCCTTGGGAAGAGTGGAGTGTGTTTGAATGCCTTGAGGGGTCCTATTTATAGGGGATCTTAGGGCCAAAATTGTAAGAAAAAAAGAAAATTTCAAGTTGGCGGCGTTGCCAACATTGGCTACGCTGCCCAAGCCTGGGCGGCTTACCAAATTCATTTGGCAACACTGCCAACTTTTGGGCAGCTTAACCAATTTCAAGCCATTTCTGAGGGACTCCAAGGCTTATCCAGACGTTCAATTTTTGCGTATGATATCTTGAAAATTGTCTACCTTTAAATAAGGGTGTACCCAGTGCACAAGGCACCTACAACTATGGGGTCTCAGGAGGGTCATAAATGTACATAGCCCTACCCCAACTTCACAGAGAGGCTGTTTTTCTACTCAAACCCACCACTACTAGGTCATAATGGAGCAATCTTACTGTTACACCTAAGTCCTCTGTCAAGGTGGATATTTTTTAAAGGTGGAATTTTTCACATTTGAAACACCAAAGTCAACTGGGAAGCCAATGTACTTACGTGGTCCATCACTATAAGAGATCTTAAAAACTTGAGAAAACCACATTTTGAAGAGAAGGGCAATATTCAGGCTGCATGTGATAGAGAACTTCCTCATATTGATTGCTTGACCACTTACTTGACAATATATATCCAGGCATTCCTTCAAAGAAGAATCCTCTTGAAGCTTCAATTTTTAGAACAATAAGCAGTCATCTGCAAATAGCAAGTAAGAGAAACAATCCTATTCCGAACTTTAATATCATGAATAATGCATAAGACTCAACATTAAAGAAGATATGACTCAACCCCCGAGAAAATAAAATGAACAAAGAAGGGGATAGTGGATTCCCTTCTTATATCACTAGAGTTGATGAAATTGTAGCACAATCAACGCCATTGATTAGGAGTCTATATGATACATAGGTCGTACATGATGTAATCATGCCTACTTATTGTTAACTTAACCTGAGCAAAATATGTTCAATGAATCGCCATCCCTTACGATCATAAGTCATCCACATATCAAGTTTTATTGCAAAAAATTTCTGCTCACTACAAAAAAAGTGGTCTATGACAGCATTTTTAAATGCCGCCGTAGAGTGTGCAAATGCATCTATATGTCTATGGCGGCGTTTATAAAAAACGCTGCCCAAACACCACTATATCCACCGCTGCAAAAGAATTACGGCGTATTTTGAAAACGCCGTCGTAAAATCTCTTTAGCGGCATTTATTTATAAATGCCACTAAAATATAATGTACGACGGTGTTTATCATGACGCCACTATCATGTTACATCCTCCTTTATAAGAAGGCATTCCAACGTTGTTAACTAATAAACGCAGGTGCATATAGTGGTGTTTATTACTAAAGGCCATGAAATATAATATATATATATATTTTTAATAAATGAACATATAGTGGCGTGTGTTAGTAAACAGCTAAACGCCACTATAAGAAGTGTTTTTTTATTTTAAAACAAAAGACCTATAGTGGCATTTATTAGTAAACGCCGCTAAATGTTTTTTTTTTCTTTTAATTACATATTATTGTTTATTTATCTCATTATGTAACCTGTTGAAGCAAATGCTTACATTCTTTGTTCTCATCCTGGATATCATAAAAAAAATTGATAGATTTTCACAAGACAATACACAAGAATCTGATAAATGGCTATCCATTCCATACAAAAGTTCAATTGGAACAAAATAAACCATATTGTCAACATGGAGACAAAAAAATCCCATATCCACGATAACATAGTAACATAATAATTTTTTCAAAATAAAAGTTCACAAGACATGGTTACTATGTCAATCCTCAAGTCGATAAGTAGAAGATAAAATCCATGCAAGTACTTGGAAAAATAAAAAATACCAGTCAAGTTCTTGTTAAAGATATATAAAAGTTCCATACATTTCACAAGTAGGTTTCTATTTTTTAGTTTTGTTACATAAGGATGTTACCATCCTTATCAGATTACACAGTTAATATAATTTATCTTGTGAAAGTGTGTGACTTGTGAGCTCATCTCCCATACCCTCCTCATTTTTCTCTTCTTTTTTATTCATTTTAGCGTTCAAAGTACTATTCACAATCCTAGAAAAAAAAAAAGTAATAATTCCATATGTTGTTGAAAATTCCAAGTTCATGATAAATGTTGAAGAATCCCAAGGTTTGGGACTATTCCAGCTTACATCTATTAAAAGACTTTTTGGTGTTTTTACTTTGTTAGTCTTAAATCTATTAAATTACATAGGTTTAAAAGCAAGTTGATGGCAGCAAAAACTTTTGCAGGTAAACATTACATATATTTAAGTGCATTGTGAAATCCAAAAAATGAGGATGGAAATGAAACATATGGGTTTTCAAAACTTACTTTTTTGAAAGGGGCAAAGTTGGATGTTCACGCGAAGCTTTTACAATCTGTGAATAATGAGCAAACTCTCGACTAATATGTATCTTCCACTGGCTGAAGGAGTCTCAAATGCTAGAATATGAGCATCAGCAACATCTTTGACATTAACCCATTCATATGTTTCATTGGCAAATGTTTGTGCTCCTGCAGTAAATTAAACATTGGCACTAATGTCACAAGAATAACATTTTTCAATATAAAATATATAGTTGCTAGACGACTTACTTTTTTGAAAAAAAAAAAAAAAACACTTTTGGAAACATGTTATCTTGAAAAAGGTTGCAAATCTGATTCTATACAACATTCTACTAAATGTTATGGAATTAGTTTGAAACTTCCAATGTCAAATAATAGACTTTCTGCTACCCACCTAAGACTACGAGTGCAAACATAGTTGCAAAGACATACTACAGAAACCAAAGATACTAATTATACTGGTTTTACTGATTATCACAATGTCTTTATCTATTACAACTTGTCATGTGGCAAACATTAGTGGCTCCATGTGATAGACGACCCCACAACTATCTAACTTGTTAAGTTTCGGTCCCAAACAAGTAGGGAACTGTCTTTGTAAAATCCCCAAAATGAAGACTCTTGGATTATCTATGTTAAACTTTACAAGAGGCTTTGGATAACCCGCATAATACATTCTCATTCATGCCTATAACCAATTATTTGGGATGTATTGGAGGAGAGGGATATAGGAGAGAGAAAAAAGGCTTTTGATTTGGGGGTGGGGGAAGAGAAAAAAGAACTTCAATGATAGGTTAGCATACCATTTATTAAGTTCCAAATTGCTTCAGCGCTGGTGTTAAGGGTTGGCTGTAAAAGAGGACCTATCACCATTGCTGGATTTATTGTAGCCATGTCCATCCCTTTCTCTTTTGCAAATTTTGAGGCAGCTTCCCCAACCAAGGTCTTTGAAAGTTCATACCAAAGCTATATGAGGAAAAAATCTCATTAGACATATTGGACCAGTAAATAAGTAATTTGCAAGGTAAATTTTTATTTTTAGTTAAAAAACATAAAGAACTTATTGCAAAAAAAATAAATTTGTGACAGAAAATATCAAAAGCAAAGGTAAGACATTATATGTAGCCAACTCCAAGACCTCAAGGGCCTATACAAGACTGCACAAATATACACACCTTAGACTCCTTGCAAAGCTATTTGGATCTAAAAATTAACCAAGTCTCACCAATAACCACATCTGGCATCCGAGGTTTTCTATTAAATAAAACTTCAGTTAAAGAGGATCTCACCACCACTCTTTTAACAAATGTATTTTTTGCACAGGATCCAAGAACATTAAGAGTTCCCTTTAATGAAAAAGGAAACACAAAAAGTTCATAAACATCACACTTTTATGGATACAAGAGACAGAGTAAACAATATTAACTATGAGTAAAAGCATATAATCATGCAGAACAAAGCCTAGGGAAAAGGGATGTGGGGAAGAAGTCCAGTGGAGTACCTTAGGAAAAAGTTCTTTATTCAGTTGCAGTATACAAAATAGCATTAAAGCAAGTAAAGCTCTGAAGATTCATAGCTAAGTAAAGTTATAAAATGCAAATAGCAGTTAAAACAATTTCAGTGACTGTAAAAGGAATGAACCTGTGGATCCTTGGTTGCATAAGAAAAGAGGGATGCTGTATGAAAAACACCTCCACATCCATCAACTACAAAATCAAATGAAGAGATGGTTTATCATTAAAAATACAAGCACTTATAATACAGATACAATAAGAAGGGCAATACATCAAGGGCCAATCCATTGGTCCTCTGAATGGAGACATTGACAAGAATCTGCAAATTTATTTTCCCCACTAATTTGGAACTGATTCTGAAACATCAATAGGCACAGATTTCTTCAGACAAAAAACAATTTTTCAAGTACAAGATAATAAGCAATATCTGAGATCACAAAAATTTGACAAAGTAACCATCAAGGATAGAATGGAATGTGGCATATAGTTTTATCCGCTGGCACATGATACAAATCATATAAAGCAAAGCTTCATATATCAAGTCCCTGATTTATTTCAATCTTGATCGGCCAATCCATTTCACAGAATTTTAAAGAAAGCAAGACTCTTAATCCTAGAAGCAACTAGGGTAGGATCAACCTGGACTGATACTAATCCAATCTGGCCGATCTGTGACGGAATTCATGGACCTCGATTCCTCACTCTTTGATATAAAGCATTCCAAAATTCATAGAAATATTACAAACAATGCAGATAAAAAATATCAATGGGTCATATCTGGCTCTTTTTCTTGGCCATTAATCCAGCACACTGCATGGTAGTCCTCCTTTCCCTTGAGCAACATATTTCTCCTCCATAATTTGTTTTAATGAAGATATCTTCTGGGGTTAACAACTGTCTTACCAGATTGGAAAGAAGAAGGCATTAAACACATAACATTTTCAACAGGATAATGACATAATTCAGGTGAAGGAAATCATAGAAAGAGAGAAGAATCTGCAGAAATAAGCAAAAAGAGAAGATGTATTATACATACCCGAGGACTATAAGTGTCACACCCCGTTCACACTGAACCGGAGCGGTGCCCGAGTTAACACCGGTTAACCCAAACCTGCCAGGATCATCAGATACTGTATTCCACCACAGCATATGCACACTAACATAAGTTCATCAGATCAGCGGAACACTAAGTTTTACCTGTGAATAACTCCCATATACTTGATACCCGAATTGTGATACAATAATTATATACATTTGGGCCCGAAGGCATGATATATACACAAAAAGAATAAAATTCAAATATCAAATATATACAGGAAATCATCAAAAACCATCAGAGTACACAGCTCGGCTCGGTTTCAAGGCTGGAGCTCAGCTATGCATCAGGGTTGTGCCCAGCTCGGCATCATATAGAAGAGCTCAGCTCGGCCTCAGAAGTGGAGCTCAGCACGGCCTCAGAACTGCTGTCCCGCAGCACAGCTCTCGCACGAGCAGTCTACGCCGTGCTCAAACTCCTCAGGGGTCCACCAGTCCTCTTCAGGAAACTCGACTGTGGGACTACCCCATGCTCCTCAGAT
>NC_056560.1:27752857-27819760 GCF_013358625.1 Macadamia integrifolia | reverse complement strand
TTTCTATGGATGATATAAGGCGCGAGGTGGTTGCGAGCTGGAGGCTAAAGGGGAATGTGAACCTTTCTCCCCTAGGGAAGGGTTTTATTCTATTTCGTTTTGAGAAGGAGGGAGATATGGCCTCAATATGGAGGAGAGGACCGATCAAAGTAGGGGGACAAATTATTCGCTTTCAGAGATGGCGCCCAGAATTTAATATTAATGATAATGACTCTCATACTAAGCTCGTTTGGATCCGCTTCCCTGAGCTTCCCATGGAGTATTGGCATGAGAGAATCCTATTGACCATGGCAAAGGTAGCAGGAAGGCCTGTCGCCCTGGACAATAAAACATTAAAAGCAACGATGGGTAATTATGCAAGAGTCCTAGTTGAGATGGAGCTCAATGGCGTTAGAGTCGAGGAGATGCAAGTGGAACGAAGACAACCGGGAAAGGAGACGATATTCTGCTTCAATCAGCGAATCGTCTACGAAGACAATATGGTTCGATGCTTCTCGTGCAAAAAACTGGGACTCATGCGAACCAATGCAGAGGTAAAACGGTGGGGAAAACTACTGTTGAGCAGCCTTCTCATAAGGTCGGCGACGGCCAGGAAGCTGGTAGGGACGACAATCCTTCCCAAAAGGAAAGGAATATGCGGTCTCCTACCAGAATGGTTGATGCAGCAAATGGGAATACTTCCCAAATCGGTAATGAGCCAAATGTGGAGGGTTACCTTAAGAGCCAAGATTTAGTGGTGGACTTAAATGGTGAAGAATATTTCCCAATTGAGAATATTCCTCACAATGCTAAGGCTGGGGTGGATCTGATGGGTGTTGGGCAGAGAGAGGATAATATTTTGGACGTGGATGGTCTTGGGTCGACCCGGTCTTCTAACCCGTCTGAGAATGAATTGCAGGCCTCAGGTGAGGAGAGCGATCACAGGGAGGGTGATATTCAGGTCAGGGAATCTCAGACACAGAGGGAGTACTCTCAAATGGTGCGTGCTTTACGACCACGGCGCAAAATTAATTACAAACCAGGTGGTAGGGGTCGCAGAGGGGGAAAGAGTGGCAGGGGCCAAGTTTGGGAGGGGGTTGAGAATAATTTGACTGAGCTTTCTCAATCGTGCCTGGTGGAAGGCCGAGTAGTTATTCATCATAAGGAAGTGGAAGAAATTGATATGATCATGCAGCGTGTTGAAGGGTCGGATAGACTTGGTAAGCACGTTTCTGAGACAGAGCAGAATGATGAGGCTGCTCACAACTCTGCCTCCATGTAACTGATCATGAAGGTTTTCTTCTGGAACATCAGAGGAATTAAGAAGGCGGCAGGCAGGAATGCCTTACGACATTTTATTAAGGATAGAGCTCCGGACATTATATGTATAGCAGAGCCGATGATTGAGGTAAGTGCTTTTCCACATTTATTTTTTAATAAATTGGGATTCAATAGTTCTTTCATTTACAATTGTAGAGTTGGGAAACCCTCTAATTTGTGGATTTTATGGAAGAGAAATTTGAACACCCCAGCTGTTGTGTCTGAGTCTGAGCAGCACATTTCGATTATTATTAAGTGGGAATCGAAATGGTTTCAGATTTCTTTCATTCATGCCAGCAGCTTTAGAGTAGGAAGAAGGGATCTGTGGTTGAAGCTAGTGGCTGATCTCCCCCAGCCTATTCTCCCTTGGGCTATAATTGGGGATTTTAATGCGACTTTGTTCTCCCATGAAAAAAGGGGGCCAGGAAATTTTAGTATGGGTTCAGCTGCTGAGTTTGGTGCTCTGGTGGATGCTTGTGGGATGGCCCAAGTGCCATCATCGGGGAGGAAATTCACCTGGTCTAACAATAGACGTCGTGGTAATGTTTCGGCGGTTTTGGACAGATGTTTTTGTAATGAAGAATGGATTGACTTTTTCCAGGATTGTGGCCAATGGGTCCTCCCTAGAATTGCTTCGGATCATTCTCCATTATTGTTCACCTCAATTTCATCTCAACGGCCCGTTAATTGCCCTTTTAGGTTCCATAAGTTCTGGATGGAACATGGAGATTTTGAGCAGGTAGTTGCCACATCATGGGAAGAGTGGGTCTCAGGGAATCCGATATTTGTTCTCATGCTGAAACTCAAAAGGCTGAAGGGTGTGCTCCGTAATTGGGGGAGAGAGGCTTTCCCGAATTTCAATAAAGCCCTTGAGGAAGCCAAGGATAAGCTAGCGCAGGTGCAACAGACTATTGAAATTAATGGCATGGATGATTATTTGTTTGGGTTAGAAGCGGATGCGAAGACCTCTCTAATAAAAGCAATGGAAAACCATGAAAAACTTTGGGCCGAAAAAGCCAAAGTTAGATGGATGAAGCAAGGGGATCGCAATTCTAGGTTTTTTCATTTTTCTGTTAAAATGAGAAGACTCAGAAACTCTATAAGAAGCCTCAAAACTCCTGATGGGACCTTGGTGGAAGGTAACGACCAGATAGGGAATTATACAGTTCAGTCATATGAGCAATTTTACAAAGCTGTGCCTTTAGTGGAGCATGAGGAGCTTCTTGAATCTATACCTATGGTTCTTCATCAAGGTGATCACTATGTGCTTGATGTCTTACCAGGGAAGGAAGAAATCAAAAGAGCTGTTTGGGACCTGGACCCAGATAGCTCTCCTGGTCCGGATGGATTTACTGGAGCTTTCTTTAGAAGATGCTGGAATATTGTCGAGTTAGAGGTGTGCAATGCAGTTAAGTATTTCTTTAGTACTAGTCAATTGGCCAATGGTGTGAACAACAATTTTTTGGTACTTATTCCTAAGGAGGAGGGAGCATCTTCTATTGATAAATTCCGGCCACTGTGTATGGGGAATTTTTATTGTAAAATTCTTTCCAAAATAATGGCATTGAGGCTTGCTAATTTGCTCCCTAGGCTGATATCTGAAGAGCAGGGGGCATTTCAAAAAGGAAAGTTAATCCATGACAACATCAGTGTGGCCTCAGAACTGGCTAATATGATGTTTGCTTCTATGAGAGGGGGAGGTCTGGGATTAAAAATTGACATCAAGAAAGCATATGATACTCTTTCGTGGTCATTTATGTTTCAGGTGCTGCGGCGCTTTGGATTCACAGAGAAGTGGATAACATGGCTGAACCAAATTTTGATATCCTCTAAGATATCGATTTTGATTAATGGAGGTCCACAGGGATATTTCGGTGTGGAAAGAGGGCTGAGGCAAGGGGACCCAATATCTCCCATGCTTTTTATTATTGCGGAGGAAGTGTTATCGCGAGGTTTAAAGCATCTGATCGACATTAATCAACTGAAGCCAATTCATGGGCCTCGCGGTGTCAAAACTCCTGCCCACATTCTATTTGCAGATGACATATTCATCTTCTCCAATGCTTCTATGAGGTATGTGAGGACTCTTAAAGAATTTCTTCTAAAGTACCAAGAGTTTTCTGGGCAGGGCATCAGCTTAGAAAAAAGTAAACTTTTTTTGGGAAAAATATCACCTTCCAGGAAGCATCGAATATCTGAAACTTTAGGCATTCCCATGTGTACCTTCCCTACAAGGTATCTAGGTGTGGAAATCTTCAAGGGAAGGATTAAAAAAGATACTTTGTTGCCGATTATGGACAAGGTTAAGGGGAGACTGGCGGGTTGGAAAGGGAAATTGTTGTCAATGGCAGGTAGAGTGGAATTGGTTAAATCGGTGCTTTCGGGGATGCCGACTCATAGTTTCTCTGTTTATTGGTGGCCTGCATCTCTTGTGGCGATGATGGAGAAATGGATGCGAAATTTTATTTGGACAGGTGATGTAGATACGGTTAAGGCTGTCACAGTGAAGTGGGACTCTATGTGTAAGCCCAAGGATGAGGGAGGGCTGGGTCTTAGGAGACTGCGAGATTCCAATAAAGCTATGCTGTGCAAATTGATTTGGAGGATCAAAACGGAGAAGACAGCAGCGTTAACTTTTCTCAGAGCTCGATTCCTAAAGAAGGATGGAAGATCCTTCAAAAATTGCAACACCTCCACTATTTTTCCAGGTTTCAGGAAAATGTGGTCCTTTGTGGATGACAAGGAGCGCTGGATCATAGGGAACGGTCAGCTTGCAAATTTCTGGAAGGATAAATGGTGGGGTCCAAAATCCATTATGGAACTTCTTTCGCTGGATAGTGACCATACTCTCTCTACGTCAGCTAAGGTGGGAGAGTTTATCATAAATGGAGAATGGCGTCTACCTGAGGTAGTATCTCCTATGCTTAATGAAATTTTTGGTCAGATTAAAAAGATTGACATTCCGAGTTTGCAGATGGAGGATTTCAGGGTGTGGTCGCTAGTTCCTTCAGGGTATTTCTCCTCAAGGTCGGCTTGGGAGGCTGTTAGAGTGAAATCCTTGAAGGTGAACTGGTCTTCTTTGATTTGGCAGAAGAATCTTCCTCCAAGATACTCCATTCTTGGATGGAGAGTGGTGCATGGTAGAATCCCAACGGACGACCTGGTTTGCCAAAAAGGTGTTTTTCTCCCATCCAGATGCAACCTGTGTGGAAAGGCTGAAGAAAGTATGGTTCATATTTTTTTACACTGTTCATTCTCCATATCAATATGGAAGAGTTTTTTAGATTTTTTTGGAGTGGAGTGGGTAAATCATCCAAGCATTCAATCATTGTTCCAGTGGTGGAAGAGGAAATCTCAAGTGATTCAGCTAAAGAAGCCATGGAAGTTGGCCTTAATCATCACTATCAACCATATCTGGTGGGAAAGAAATAAAAGAAGGCAGGAAAATAAAGAAAGGGCAGGGCGGTATATCTTTCAAAGTATAAGGAAAGAGGTTCAGCTTTGCTGTGACGGATCAAGTGAAGAAGTTCGTTCGATTTCAGACTTGATGACCTGCAGGAAGATAGGTTTAAGTATTAGAAATCCAACTTCCCCTTCACCTCTTGAGGTTCACTGGTGTAAGCCTTCCAGGGCGTGGATGAAGATCAATGTGGATGGAAGTTCGCTTGGTAACCCAGGTAATGCAGGTGCTGGTGGTGTCTTACGGGATGATAAAGGCAAGGTAATCGACTCTTTTAGCATTTTTCTGGGAGTCAAACAAATATATGAAGCTGAATTTGAGGCAGTCTTGGAGGGTATTCTGCTAGCTAGACACTATCATGCTAGGGGTGTTTGGATTGAGTCAGACTCAGCGTCCGTGGTCTCAGCAGTTCAGAGAAGGGAGATTCCATGGTTTGCCCTGCAGAAATGGAGATCTGTTATTTCCTTTTGGAGTTGGTGCAATGGAAGATCACTCACTGTTTTCGTGAAGCTAATGTAGTCGCTGATTTTCTGGCTAGGAAAGCATCTAAATCTTGTAATTCAGAATTCTCGGTGGAGTTCCCGAGACATGTAGTTGATGAGTTAGCTTCTGATGCGTTGGACAGGCACCGTTTTCGATTTGGCTAAGCCTTTGCTTGTTTCCCCTGCTGATGGCCATGCCGAAGGTGGAGGTTGCAAGTGGGTTTAGTGGGATTGGCCTGTTCTTTTGTATTTCTTTTTGTTTTGCTCTGTTCTCTTTTAATTTAATGACCTTTTACCAAAAAAATATATATATATATATATAATTGAGATTATTGAGATAGTCCCACATCGGCCATGAAGGACTCAATTATTATGTATAAAACCAAGAAGAGGCCACCCAATTCAAGCAAAATAATTTTAACGGCTCTTTTTGATCGATTGGTAAAAAGTCTCGGTCGACCAGTGGTCCCAAAATACAACCGTTAGAGCCTAATTTTCTATCAAAAATGCTTCACTAAGCTCACCTATAAATACCCTAGCTGCTCTTAATTAAATATGAATTAAGAAAGAACATTAAGAGCATTATTGTAAGAATTCAAGAGTTATTAAGATTATTCTATCCTACTTGAGCTGTTCGATTATTATAATCCCAACAAGAGCTCAAGTCTCAATCAAGTCCTCCACTCTCTCCTGTGCAAGTCAAAGCCATAAGAGATGACTTTACGAAAGGTGCATCATTCATCTTTCATTTTTATTATTTGCACCACACTTAAGGTATTCCTCTTATTCCACTACTCCTTATTTTTTTTCTATTTTTACAATTCTAGACTGTACTTAGGGTTATAAGGATTCTCTTATCCTAAAAAGAGGAAGGTGTCTCTCTACCTCAAAAGAGATTGTAAAGGCACCTCTCTGCCTATAAGGGGGATTTGTAAGGATACTTTTATCTATAAAAATATTATAAAGGTTTTCTTTCCTACCTACTATACTGAAAGGGAGAACTAGTGGAATACCTTACAAGAAGATTCTTGTAGGGAGTGGACTAAACTTGGATTGAGTCGAACCACTATAATTCTCGATGTTGTGTGATTGTGCTTGTTCTATTTTATTCCACATTTATTATTTACAATCACACTTGGGACAGTACTTCGAAAAGAGTTAAAATTCTGCTAGTATAACCTATGCACCCCCCTCTAGGTTATTTCAATTGGTATCAGAGCGAGAGCTTAATTTATTTAAGACTATATTGTCTTAAAAGTGGGTCAAAGACATGGCCACATTCCAAGGACCATCAGAAGGCATGAATGCCTCGAGACCACCTTACTTTTATAGCGAGAGCTTTTCTTTCTAGAAGTATAGATGCAAAAATTTTGTATGTGATCACAACATCCTCGTATGGAGAGCCATAGAGAATGGACCATACACCATCACCAAAATAGTTGATGAAAAAACAATACCAAAGGATGAAGGGGAATGGACAGCTGAAGACATCACTCTCATACAGTACAACTTTCGTGTAATCGCGTTCCTTCAGTATGCCCTCAATGAATAAGAGTTCAACCGAGTCATAGCATGTGACACAACAAAAGAGATTTGGGATATGCTTCTTATCACACATGAAGGTACAACAGAGGTAAAGGAAAGAAAGGTAGACCAACTTGTTTCTGATTACGAATCATTCTTTATGAAAGAAAATGAGTCAATAACTTCTATGTTTATAAGATTTACTTGACAAAAATTTCTTTGGACTACTTGCTTGGATCTCTACAAACTTATAAAGTAGAGTTGAATGCCAACAAACCAAATCCTAAGAAAAAAGAGAACCATAACTCTAAAGTCATCTCAGACTATCGAAGAAGTAAGCGATGATGAAGAAGATGAAGAATTCAATATGGAAAAAGAAATTTCACTCATCACGAGGAAGTTCAACAAGTTCCTCAAAAAGAAAGGAAGACTTCAACGCAAGAATAAATCCTACAGAGACAAATCCTATGGGGAAAAAGGTAAATCTAAAATTAAACCCAAGAAATTCTCTTCTAAAGATATAGTATGTTTTGAGTGCATAAGGCCTTAACACTTCAGAACCGAATGCCCACAAAAACCAAAGAAGAAGGCTTAAGTAGCCACATGGGACTCAAGTGATGAAGAAGAGAAAAGAGAATTTGAAGAAGAAGTCACCAACCTCGCCTTGATGGCTGTTGGAGATGAAGAACAAGTGGTATGTTAAACTAAACCTGAATCTTTAATAAGGGACTCTAATGAGGAACTACAAGAAGCCTTCGAGGCCTTGTATAAAGAAAGTCTCAAATTAGAGTCTGATAATAATGAACTTGAAAAAGAGGTTGACGCACTCAATAAGAGAGTAGATGCACTAACCTTAAAGGTGAGTGAACTGGATAAAGAAAACTTCAAGTTGAACTCCACCCTTTGCACCTTCACCCAAGGGCAAAGGAACCTTGACAATCTTTTTGGATCTCAAAAGGAAAGGTCCAAATGAAAGAGAAGGACTGTGTTACAATAGATAAAATCCATCAAGGAGAAAAGAAAAACAAAGTGGGAATCCAAAAAGGGGTGACCAAGGAAACCAACCATCCACCTCTTACATCAAATGTGGTTTTGGTAAAAAGACAGGACATTCCATAAACCAGTGTCATTCTAGGAAAAGAAAGAACCCTAACTCTCAAACTGAGAGACCAAGAGTTATGCCTACTACTACATGCCCCTAAAAAGGCAATATAGGTCTCAAGAAGACTCTAGACCGATGCCTAGGTATAGAAAATCCCAACCTCAAAGAGATTACTCTATTGAGAAGCCCCAAAAGACAATACCAAGGGTATGAGAACTATCCTCGGAAGACTTATAGACCACTAGGAAAATACCAAAACCAAGGATCCTATAGACCTCAAAGATACTATACTCCTCAAAGATCAAATGGATCTTATGAACATCAGAGGACCCAAAGAAACCTAAAGTCATACCAAAGGCAAAACCAAAGACCTAAAAAGTACAAAACCATTTGGGTTCCAGTAGGAAATTTTGACACTAACAATGATGGACCCATGAGATTATGGGGACCAATGTACGATTAAATTTCTGTTATAGGTTTTCTTAAAGAATAAGGTGGAAGTCGAATGGGTAATCGATAGTGGATGCTCCAAACACATGACATCCAACAAGAACCTATTCTCAAGCTTACAGGACTACAACGGAGGATGGGTCTCCTTTGGAGATGACAACAAAAGAAAAATTGTTGGTATTGGAAAAATAAGACTTTGAAGTATTTAAATCTCAAATGTTTACTTTGTGAAAAATCTGAATTATAACCTCCTAAGTGTAATTCAGTTATGTAGCTTTGGATATAAAGTAGAATTTAATGTCTCTCATTGTTGAATTAAAGATGCAAATGATAATTTAATTCTAAAAGGGTCTAGGAAAAACAATATCTATGTTTGTATGCTTGACGAATCAAGTTCCTTGAATGCATACTTGGTTTCTAACCATAGCGAGTCATCATTATGGTATAGAAGACTTAGACATGTAAATGTCAAGTTGATTCAAACCATTGCATCCAAGGATCTTCTGAGGAACCTCCCCAAAATCATGTATGAGATATACAATTTCTGTGATGCTTGTCAAAAAGGCAAAAAAACCAAAGTCTCCCACAAGTCAAAGAATATTGTCTCTTCCTCTAGACCATTGGAACTACTTCATTTAGACTTATTTGGACCTATCAATGTATCTAGTATGAGTGGTAAAAATTATACCTTTGTAATCGTTAATGACTACTCTAGATACACTTGGACTGCTTTTCTGAAAAACAAAAATGATGCCTTTGATGAATTTGTAACTCTATGTAATAGACTGCAAAATCATAAAGGATATACAATAACCTCTGTGAGGAGACTATAGTGGAGAATTTGACAATATAAGTCAATTTGACTTATATTGCAACAAGTATGGAATTGACCATAATTTCTCTGCTCCTAGAACACCTCAATCTAATGGGGTTGTTGAAAGGAAAAACATGTCACTTGTTATACCCGAACCCTAAAACTTCCTATTTAATGTTTAGGTGGGATGCTGGAGGACACCAGTACCAGTGAGCACTAGGTTGCATCCGTCTTTTGCCGAGGAAGGAAGGGCGACCCCACTTGCACCTGCTACCCATGCTTAAGTAATTGGAAGGGATTCCAGACCTGAAGGGAATGGTCAGTTGAACCTCACACACACTAGAAACCCTAGAGAAGGCCCCACTTAAACAGAAGAGAAATCGCCATACAAAGTGACCAGTTCAGCCTTCACCGGTTGATGGTCACCGGTGGACTCCATCCACCGGTGAACACCCTCCGGTGAGAATACTGGCCAAAAAGGGGTTAATTTGTCGTGGGACTCGGATCTTCGCACCTGTGCACATCAAACCACCCCCAATAGTTGGTACAACCTATTGGGGAATAGATTAACGTATCCAAACACCCTAAGGTGGGCCTATTAGTGCCGAATAACGGAATAACTCGGTATTGGGAAAAAACCCATTAAGTCCCCAAACAACTCTTAGTGGGACTTAAGTGGCTATAAATAGGACTCTTACCATACATTTCTTCTCCTACCAAAATAGAAAGAAGGAAAGCGAGAAAGAAGAAGAAGAAGAAGGAGAAGGAGAGGAAGGAAGGAGGAAGGCTAGGGCTCCATCCTTGAGGTAAGCCCATATGCTCATCTCTCCACACACACACATAAATCTCTATCTATCTCTCTCTCTCACCTTCCCATTTTACTCTTTATTAGGAGTAATGGAGACCCAACCAAATTCCACCAACCCAACCATTAATACTACATAATGGGAGAGGGAAATTAGAGTAAGAGACCTACATTGGCAAGGTTATTCACTCAACCTTGGGTCTAAGGACAAATCCCTATGAAATCCCTACCCAAAACCCTAGGATTTGGGAATTTGAACAAATTCTCTATGACCTAACATCCTAACCTAATCCTAAGTTGGGAAAAATGAAATTAAACCTAGGTATGGTGTGTGAGAGTGATCTGATTAGCCATTAATGACCATTCCATGAGATCAACCTATGTCTTCCCCAATGTATCCTAACCTAGACTTGTGTATTGAGAAAATTGGGTGTACCTTGAAACCCTATGTTGATCCACTCACTAATTTCACTAAACCTAAGCTAAGTGAAGTGTGTGAGGATACCCTACATGAAAAACCAACCCTAAAATCATAAAACCCAATTTGTAAACTATACAAAAGAAGGAGAAAGGGGAATGGAGTTGGGAAATGACACCCCACTGAAAAATACGTATTTCCACCACCATACACAGGGGCCACAGGGCCAATAGGGCTGATCTGGGTAAGAAATCCCCAATTTTAACTTCACCGGTGGATGTTCACCGGCCAGCCGATGAAGGTAGGAACCATCCACCGATGAAAATATTGCAGGATGTGCACTCCATTCGGATTCATCCACCGGTGAACTCTCCGACGGATGACCATCCACTGGTGAGCATCCACCGGTGAACCATTTTAAAGTTAATTTTTAATCCTTTTAATTGGGACACGAGTCTTAGTGTCCCACTCCTCTATAAATAACCGAATAACCTAAAAACAATATGTATCCTAGGAGTGGAACCGAGAAGTGATGGGGACACGCAACACGAAATCATCATCTATCTACCGCCATCCAGAACACGAGGTGAGGGGATTTTGTGTGTTTTTATGGAATGCTTGCATCATAATGCATATGTGAATGAATTTTATCATTTTACATAATATTATATTATTCCTCATATATGGTGTTGATGTGGCATGAGAATGTGGATTATGATTGTGCATGTGTGCATGTTTGTGTGTGATTGGGGTGCAGGGTGGCCAACGATTGGTGCCGGTGGCACTGCATGCTCAGGGTGCGTGTGTGCGTGTGGGTGTGTGACTGGGGTGCAGTGTGGCCAACGGTTGGTGCCGGCGGCACTGCATGCTTAGGGTGTGTATGTGTGTGTCTGTGTGTGTGACTGGGGTGCAGGGTGGCCAACGGTTGGTGCCAGCAGCACTGCATGCTCAGGGTGAGTGTGTGTGTGTGTGTGTGTGTGACTGGGGTGCAGGGTGGCCACTGGTTGGTGCCAGCGACACTGCATGCTCAAGGTGTGTGTGAGTGCGATTGAATTGTGTTATGGCATATTAGAATGCATTGGGCTAGGATAACCACCCTGGTGCTATAACCCTTACCAATAGGGGTTTACGTATTGGCTAATCCTCTCATCTAACGATCTGTGGTTGGGGACAATTTTCGGTACTGAGGTGCGAAGATGCCAGCATCGTGACAGACCCTCACGCGATGTTTGATTCGGTGACGGGTATAGCCTACATGCGATGTTAGATTCGATGTAGTGGTATCATGGGAGGGTTATTAATAGGGGTTTGCTAGGTAAGGATGTGGTTTCAAAACCGACATGCTCCTGACTCGCAACTAGCTAGTATCCCTAGGGACTGATAACGTACATTCATGACTGGGAATAACACCTACCTTGTAGTAGCACTTATACCCCCCTTTGGACTTAGAAATTGTTGCTTAGAATTGCTTGATAATAAATGGATCATGTCATTGCATTTATATTGATGTGGTCGGGCATGAATATTCATACTGTTGCATTTTCTTGGATCGTCATGATTGCTTGTGTGTGTTACCCTCACTGGGCTTCGTGGAAGCTCACCCCCTGTTGTTGCCCCTTTTTAGATGTTGATTTAGGAAATCCTTTGGAAACTAAAATCGAGGTCCTGGCTCTCTACGGAGGTGACCTCTAAGATGGGGAGCTGGTTGCGCACGAGGATGGATGCGTGTGCGATGATTGTGCATTTGGAGCACTCTGAGGATGGGAGTATCATCTTCTATTTTTTATTCTTTTTGTACTTAACAGATATAGCCCTATGGGGGCATAACTATAATTATGATTAAGATGTGAAAACATTCTTTTGTGTAAATATGGTAAATATCAATAGAAATCACCAGTTGATATATATTTTGTTTATATTATAAGTATGTGATTTTAGAATTCATTTCATAATCTTATGAACTTAAAGTACTACATCGTGGATCCTAGATGGATGGTGGACATGTGTACGTGTCCATGTCGCCAGCCTTCAGGTGAGTGGAGGCGGGTGTGACATCACTACAAGAGATGGCTCGGACTATGTTCAATGAGTATTCCTTGCCTAAGTACTTTTGGGCTGAAGCTGTAACTACAACTTGTTATGTGCTAAATAGGATAATTCTCAAACCTTTACTTTTCAAGACCCCTTATGAACTGTACTTTGGTAAAATGCCAAAAGTAGACTACTTTAGAGTTTTTGGGTATAAATGTTCCATCCTAAACACTAAAAACTATCTTGAAAAATTTGATGCAAAATCTGATGAAGGAATATTCTTAGGATATTCACTCAACAGTAGGGCATATAGAGTTTTTAATAAAAATTTATTAATGGTTGAAGAATCTATGAATGTACGATTTGATGAATCATTGCTTAATGGCTTAAACAAATCTCTTGTTGATGATGATGATACCATGTTTGATGAGCTTAAGAACAAAGTTAATGATATTTCTCTTGATGATTCTAATGATATTACCATCGAAAAAGTAGAAACACTTCCTAAAGAAATCATCCCTCATAAGAATCATCCCTTAGAAAACATTATAGGGGATCTAGATGGAGAAATCCAAACTAGATCCAAAACCCGAGAGGTATATAATCACACTGCATTAATCTCAAGGATCGAACCCAAGAACATAGAAGAAGCACTAAAAGACAGTGATTAGATTATTGCTATGCAGGAGGAGCTTCACCAGTTTGAAAGAAGCAAGGTATGGGAACTTGTCACAAAACCTGACCACCACACCATCATTGGTGCTAAGTGGGTCTTTTCTAATAAACTGGATGAAGATGGGAACATAGTAAGAAAAAAAGCGAGACTAGTAGCCAAAGGGTTTAATCAGTAAAGGGAATAGACTATGATGAAACCTGTGCACCAATAGCAAGGTTAGAGTCCATTAGAATGCTACTAGCTTTTGCATGCCATAAGGACTTCAAACTATATCAAATGTATGTCATAAGTGCCTTCTTGAATAGAGACATTCAAGAAGAGGTCTTTGTAGCTCAACCCCCCGGTTTTGAAGACCCTAAGTTTCCAAACCATATCTAAAGACTTGAGAAAGCCCTGTATGGCCTCAAACAAGCTCCTAGAGCTTGGTATGAGAGATTGAGTGCTTTCTTGATAGAAAGTGACTTCTCAAGGGGAGGATTGACACAACCCTATTCATGAAGAACTTGAAGAATGACATACTCATTGTTCAAATTTATGTGGATGATATCATCTTTGGCTCAACCAACGAGAGAATGTGTACTGATTTCAGTAGCAAGATGAGCAATGAATTTGAAATGAGTATGATGGGAGAGTTAAATTTCTTCCTTGGTCTTCAAATAAAACAAACTGATAATGAAATTTTCATAAACTAAAGCAAGTACACCAAGGAGCTGCTAAAGAAATTTGACATTAACAGTCAAAAATCTTCAGACACTCCGATGAGCTCATCCTTGAAACTAACCAAAGATGAAGATGGCATTTCTGAGGATGTAACTAGATATAGAGGTATGATTGAAAGCCTTCTATATCTAATGGCAAGTAGACCTGACATAATGTACAGTGTGTGTGCTTGTGCTCGGTTTCAAACCGATCCTAAGAAATCTCACCTCACAACTGTAAAAAGAATTTTTAAATATTTGAAAAGCACTTATGATGTTGGGTTATGGTACCCTGAAAATCAATCCCTTGACTTAGTCAGCTTTTCAGATGCTGACTTCACAAGCCACCATATCGACAGAAAAAGTACTAGTGGTACTTGCCACTTTCTCGACTCTTGCCTTGTCTCTTGGTTTAACAAGAAACAAAACTCCGTTGCTCTATTTACCACCGAGCCGAATATATTGCAGCTAGTAGATGATATGCCCAAATCATTTGGATGATGCAAACTCTCTAAGACCTTTGAGTGAGTTTCGAATCCAGCCCAATCATGTGCGATAACATCAGTGCCATAAACTTGAGTAAAAATCCCATTTTACACTCAAGGGCAAAGCACTTTGATATTCGACAACACTTCCTATGAGACACCATTCAAAATGGTGATATTTCTCTAGAATACATTGAAACCAAAAAACAACTCACAGACATATTCACTAAACCACTAGGTGAAAAGCGTTTTAGTTTCCTAAGGAAGGAACTTGGAATTTGCAACCCATTTGGTTGAAAGATTAAACATTCTTTTATGCATATTTATTCCAAAAGCCCAGACTTGAAAAACCCCTTCAAAATTCACAATTTTCTAGGTTTTTAGGCAATTTTGGTATCTACCGGTAGACCGCCTCAAATCTTTCGATCGACCGCCACTGATCGAAAGGATTATCGGTCAACCACCACCATCTACCGATCAACCGGCGCCGCCAAAAACTCGATTCTAAACTCCTTTAAAATTGATTTTTTGAACCATTTTGTCTCATTTTAAAAACCCCTTTTAGCCTAAAACCCTATTTTGACTATTCCTCTCCCAAAACCCTAGCTTAGAACCCATTTCTAACCTAGCTCTCTCAAGATCCATTCCCTTCCCTCTCAGAAACTCTTGCCTCTTTTCTCTTCTTATGCCTTTCATCATCATGGATTCCCACCGCCCACACAGAGCCAAGAAGACCGTCACTGAAAAGGGAAAATGGAAGGCCTCTGACTAAGATATCTGGTTCTCCTCCTTCATTGCTCAAGAATCATGGGATCTCTACATTTCTCGACACATAGAGCAAGGTAGAACCATCAATTCGGACTCTTTGTCCATGTATGACATCAAAGACCTCTTTGATACTTTGGGATGGGGCAACATTCTCAAACTAGAATTCAACTATTATCCCCACCTAGTCAAAATGTTCTTTTGCAACCTTACCTTCTCTGGTGAAGGTGACAACCTTCTAGTCCATTCATATGTTAAGGGAGTTCCTATAGATATAGACATTCTAATGTTAGGAGAAATCCTAGACATCTCTATGGTAGGGAAACTCAAATACTATCAACCTAAGACCTATATAGAACAATTCATGGATGTTGACTGTGTGTACTCTAGCATCATGAAGGAATATGTTAATAATCACAAGATTAAGGCTAAGGAACTCATCGATATAGGGAGCATTGTAAATCTCATCATCTCCCACAACATCCTACCAAAGAGTGGTCATAGAGATGAGGTCTCACCATTCCATGCTTATCTTACTTGCTGTGTCTACAAGACTGTGAGCATCAATCTTCCTTACATTCTTCTCAAAACCATAATTATCTATGGTGACAGACTTCAAAAGGAAAATCTTTTCTATGGAAGGATGATTTGCCAAATCCTGGACCACCGTCATGTGGATTTCTCTGGTAAATCATTTGAACCTTTTCCTCAAGAGATCAATATTTCCACTATTCGCAAGATGCACCTCCTTCCCAAGAAGACCGCTGCCTCCAAAAGGACTGATGCTGGACTCAGCCAGCCACAGCAACAAGGAAGTGATGATATGTTAGCTTATGCGAACGTTGCTGATCTTCAAAAGATTGGGAACATCATCCTTGCCCAATTGGTGAAGATGGAAAAAAAGCAGAATGAGATTCTCAAGCTCCTACGCGAAGATGAGGAAGATGAAGATGATAAAGAAGAAGAAGAAGAGGACGACGCAGAGGATGAGGATGTAGAGGATTAGGAGTCCTTACTCCTTTTATATAATTTTACTTTACCGTTAAACTCTTATTCTATTTTGTCCTGTGGAACTTAGTCTTTGTTTTAGGCTTTCCTGTTACTTTTTGTTGAAATACTCTGAGATACAATGTTGAACCCTAGTTATTTTCTATGTGTTGTGTTAGTTTAATTTTTTTTTTCTAACACATACTCTGGGGGAGCATTTTAATATCTTGTGCAGTTCTGATTCCCTTTTTTCTGTTGGCAAAAGGGGGAGAAATATCTATCTTTAAACTTTGTTTACTTCTTCTGGAAATGACAAGTATCCATCTTTGTTTACTTTTTCTGGAAATGAATTAAAATATCTTGTTGAACTTTAAACTGTGTTACTATCATTTCTTGTATTTGGTTATATTGCCTGTGTTTGTATGTCATCACCAAAAAGGGAGAGATTGTTGAAAAAAATGTCCACACTCCTTACTATGTTTTGGTATTAACAAACAAACATACGTCTTCAACTTGGTTTGATAAAATGGGATTAGCTTGAAGAAAGTGTAATTAGTTTGAAGAAACATTTAGAAGGACATCAAGGTTTGAACTTATGTAGACATAACCTTGAAGCTTGAAGACATTTAAGACCCAAGATGATGAAGACATCAAGACCCAAGATGAAGACCATAGGATAGAGAATATATTTTGTAATTTGTACACACATTGCATATGCACGCCCCTCATGCATCATACTAGAATGACCTTAGGTGGTAGAGTGCAATGTGCTCTAGTAAAACTCTGTGAAAACAGATTGACTTAAGGGCATTTTGGATAACCTTAAAGTTAATATCAGGAAATGGACCCTCTATAAAAATTGTAGAAAATCGATTCATGATTCGAACACAACTAGTTTCGGGTTAATCCGAGGTCGGACCAAAAATTTATGACCAAATCACCGTTGATAGATTAGTATGATAGAATTCTGATATAACAGAATCTGTCAAGCCGGTGGTCGACCGGATAGAAATACCGATCGATCGAAACTGTTTGAGACTATAAATGATCAACTGGTAGAAAGTCTCGATCGATCGGTGCCTCCCTAGAAAAGCTCCAACGGCTAGTTTTCTACCACAACTGCTCTTTTCGATCGATCGATAGAAAGTCTCGATCGATCGGTGGTCCCAGAATTCGACCGTTAGAGCCTGATTTCCTGCCTAAAATGCTTCACTAAGCTCACCTATAAATACCCTATCTACTCTTAATTAAATACGAATTAAGAAAGAACATTAAGAGCATTATTGTAAGCATTCAAGAGTCACTAAGATTATTTTATTATACTTCAGCTATTCGATTATTATAATCTCAACAAGAGCTCAAGTCTCAATCAAGTCCTCCACTCTCTCCTATGCAAGTCAAAGCTATAATAAATGACTTTACAAAAGGTGCATCATTTATCTCTCATTCTTATCATTTGCATCACACTTGAGGTATTCCTCTTATTCCACTACTCCTTTTTTTGAGTTTTTATAATTCTAGACTGTACTTAGGGTTGTAAGGATTCTCTTATCCTAAAAAGATGAAGGTGTCTCTCTACCTCCAAAAGATATTGTAAAGGCACCTCTTTACCTGTAAAGGGGATTTTAAGGATACCCTTATCCATAAAAAGATTGTAAAGGTTTTCTTCCCTACCTACCATACTGAAAGGGAGAACTAGTGGAATACCTTATAAGAGGATTCTTGTAGGGAGTGGACTAGACTCGGATTAAGTCGAACCACTATAATTGTCGGTGTTGTGTGATTATGCTTGTTCTATTTTATTCTGCATTTATTATTTACAATCACACTTGGGACAGTACTTCGAAAAGAGTTAAAATTCCACTAGTATAACTTATTCACCCCCTTCTAGGTTATTTCACATGCCACCCATCTTCACCAAGGTGGGTAATGACCCATTGGAGCCGGATTGGTGGATCAAAGAGTTAGAGAAAGTATTTGACATAGTAGAGCGCACTGAGACGCAGAAGCTTTTATGTGCAGGGTTACAACTTAGAAATGAAGCTGATTCTTGGTGGAAAGCTTCCAAACCTATATTGATGGCAACTTACCCAGAGCCTATTTGGGAACAGTTCAAGAAACTATTCTTGTCAAATTACTATCCCAAAAGCTTTAGAGACCGCAAAGAGGCAGAGTTTTTGGCATTGACTCAGGGGGGCAAGACTGTTCTGGAGTATCAGCAACAGTTTGAAAGCTTGTTCTATTTTGTTCCTCGCCATATGAGGACGACTGAGGAAAAAGCCTAAAAATTTTTTAAGGGGCTGAAGACATCTGTTGGTACAGTGTTGGAGGTATCGGACTTAACTGAATATGCACAGATTATGCAAAATCCAAGATAATAGAAGATAGGTAGAAGGGAGAGCCATCCCTTGCACTTGGATTGTGGAAGAGGGCAAACCCATATGCTGATTCGGGTGGCCAGAGTAAGAATTTTTGTGGATCATTCTCCTATGGTCCCACCTACAGGCAGCCCTACAGGCCTTCGGTTTATTCTTCCCAACCGACTAGTGGATCGGGCACCACATCTTTTCACCCTAACACTAGTGTGGTGCCTCTGGCTCCAAGATCCCTTCATCCTCCGATTGCACCAGGAACAATATAGAGAGCTTCGGCTCCAGTTCAGCCATTTCCAACCTGATGTTTTAATTGTCAATTGTGTGGGTACTTCGCCAAGGATTGTCGGTACCTAGTAGTAGCACCATCTGATCAGTCCCCTGTGCATAGACCTACATTGACTTAGAGAAATGAACCTCAAGGTAGGATGTATGCCCTAACAGCTGAGGAGGCTGAAGCCATTACAAAAGTAGTAGCAGGTACGCTTTAATTCAAAGGACCTTATGATTAAAATTTGAGTAACCTATTATACTAATATGCAATGCAATGCTAGGTGTCTTATCTGTATCAGGTATACTTGTATATGTTTTATTCGATTCCCGAGTGTCGCATTCATTTGTGTCTAAGCGATTTGCTAGAAAGCTTGACATGCCATTTAAGACCTTAGAATGCAAGCTAGTTGTTAGCACGCCTATCGGCATGGTGGAACAGTTGAAAGAAGTATGTGGGTCATGTTCAATTAAAATTAATGGAAAGAAACTAGATGCCCAGCTTATCAAAATCAATATGTAAAATTTTAATGTCATTCTAGGCATGGATTGGTTGTCGACACATCGAGCAAATATGATGTGTGCCAAGAAACAAGTTAAAGTGTTGGGTGATGAAGGGGAAGAGATTGTATATCAAGCTGAAAGGTCAAGGCGACCTAGAAAGACTATCATCTTTGCATTGCAAGCGGTGAAATTATTAGAAGATGGATTTCAGGGCTACCTTGCATCAGTATTAGATGTGGATCTAAAGGTTACTTCGCTGGATGAATTGGAGGTAGTCAAAGAATTCTCTAATGTCTTTCCAGATGATCTAACATAGGTACCGCCTGATAGGGAGCTGGAGTTTGCCATTGACTTAATTCCTGGAGCTACCCCAGTGTCTAAAGCTTCGTATAGAATGATACTAGCCGAATTAAAAGAACTACAGACATAGTTGTAAGAAAAAGCGGTTTATATGCCCAAGTGTCTCACCTTGGGGTGCACTAGTCTTATTTGTCAAAAAGAAGGATGGTAGTCTGCGTATATGCATCTATTACCAAGAGCTGAACAAGTTAACCATAAAGAACCGGTATCCATTGCCATGCATCGACGACCTATTTGATCAACTACAAGGTACTAGGGTGTTTTCAAAGATTGATCTCAGATCGAGTTATTACAAGCTCATGATAAAGGGCAGTGATATACCAAAGACAGCCTTCAGAACTTGGTATGGTCATTATGAATTCTTAGTGCTATCATTTGGGCTAACCACTGCACCGACGACTTTTATGGATTTAATGAATCGGGTATTTCATGATGTCCTCGATAATTGGGTTATCGTTTTCATAGATGACATCTTGATTTACTCAAAGTCGGAAGAAGAACATGTAAAATATCTGAGAATGGTGTTACAAAGATTAAAGGAACAACAATTATATGCCGAATTCGGCAAGTGCGAATTTTGGCTCAAGCAAGTTAGATTCCTAGGACACATGGTGTCTAGGAATGGGATCGAGGTGGATCCTGACAAAGTAAAAGTTGTAATTGAGTGGGAAGGACCCAAGAATGTAACAGAGATCAGAAGCTTCTTGGACTTAGTAGGCCACTACTGGCGCTTTATCAAAAAAATTTCTCAAATTTTGGATCCAATGACTAAGTTGACCAAGAAAGGTGTAAAGTTTGAATGGTCAGAAGATTCTAAAAATAGTTTCTAAGAGTTGAAAAAGAGGATAGTGTCAGCTCCTGTATTGACCATTCCAAATGGTACAGGTAGGATGACAGTCTATACTAATGCATCCAAGATAGGGTTGGGTTGTGTTCTCATGCAACACGGCAAGGTGGTAGCATATGCATCCACGAAACTCAAGGAGTATAAGAAGAACTACCCCACTCATGATTTAGAACTAGTAGCAGTCATCTTTGCCTTAAAAAATCTGGAGTCATTACCTATATGGAGAGAAGTGCGAGATATACAATGATCACAAAACCCTTAAATACTTCTTCACCCAGCGAGATTTAAATATAAGGTAGAGAAGATGGCTTCAACTTATAAAGGACTATGATTGTGATATTCAGTATCACCTAGGCAAGGCTAATGTGGTGGTTAATGCTCTAAGTCGGAAGGCCCAAATAGTTTCACTTTCATACTTGGGTGTCAGTCCACAGCTTATACAAGAGGCAATGTTAATGGATGAATTTCTTCTATATGAGGGAGCAACATTGGAGCTTGAACATCATCCAGATGATGTTAAGCAGATGACCATATCCTTGTCAGCCTTGTAAGTATATCCATCCATCAGACTAGAGGTGATAGCAGAACAATCATTAGATCCTGAGCTGCAAATAATTAGACTGAAAATTCAAGAGCAGACAATGAATGATGACTTCACAATAGACAATGACGAGGCATTACTATTTCAGGATAGGTTATGTGTGCCAATGACATGGAGATACATGATAAGTTTATGAAAGAGGCACATAGTTTCGAATACTCACTTCATCCTGGAAGTACAAAAATGTATAAGGATCTTAAACGAAGCTATTGGTGGCCAGCAATGAAGACCACTATTGCCTTGTATGTAGAAAAATTTCTCGTGTGTTAGAAGGTCAAGGTAAAAAGGCATCGACCATATAACACTCTTCAGCCACTCCCCGTACTGGAGTGGAAGTGGGATAGGATCACCATGGATTTTATCACGGAACAACCCCATACACCTAAAGGAATGGATGCAATTTGGGTGGTAGTTGCCAAGCTTACCAAGATTGCTCATTTTACTCCGATCAAAACCAATTACTCCATAGACAAGTTAGCCCAACTTTATATGGAAAACATAGTCCATTTACATTAGGTACCGGTAAGCATTGTGTCAGATAGAGACCTGAGATTTACATCTAGATTTTGGAAGAATCTGCAGCAAGCTTTGGGGACACAGGTGCATTTGAGTATTGCTTTTCATCCATAGACCGATGGGCCGTCAGAGTGAACTATACAAATATTGGAAGCTATGCTTAGGGCCTGTGCAATGGAAATGAGTGGCAGTTGGGAAGAATACAAACCTCTTATGGATTTTACTTATAATAATAGCTATCAAGCCACAATTGGAATGGCTCCATATGAGGCATTGTATGGCAGAAAGTGCAGAACTCCCCTATATTGGGATGGAGTATGTGAGCAACGGATGCTTGAACTAGAGATGATACAGATGATGTGTGATAAAGTCGACGCCATTTAGGAAAGAATTAGAGCAATCCAATCACACCAAAAGAGCTATGCAGATAACCGCAGGAAATATATTAAATTTTGGTATTCCTTAAAATCTCTTCGACCAAAGGGTTGCATAGATTCCACAAGAAGGGCAAGCTAAGTCTGAGGTATCTTGGCCCATTTAAAATCTTGGCATGAGTTGTCTCTATAGCTTATATGTTGGCTCTTCCACCTTCACTCAGCAATGTTCACAATGTGTTCCACGTGTCTATCCTGAAGCAATACGTTCATGATCCATCACATGTGCTGCCTGTGGAACCTGAATATTTAGAAGCTAATATGACCTATGAAGAGCAGGCCACTGAAATTCAAGACTGTAAGATAAAGACTCTTCGTAATCACTCCATCACCTTTGTGAAAGTCTGATGGGAAAATCATTCGCTTGAAGAAGCATCTTGAGAGAAAGAGGATGACATTCAAGCCAAGTGTCCTTGTCTTTTCGAACAACAAAGTACCTTAATTTTGAGGATAAAATTTTCAAAAATGGGGGATAAATGTGATACACCACTTTCTAAACCCGGTCTAATTTCTCAGTTGGTTCAATTTGATTTTGAGGATTGAACCCGAGTGGGCATGACGGGTACCTTATGGAGCATGGTGGCAAGAGTGACTCCGAATTCGTGTTGGCCAAATGAGTTGGAGTCAGTGTCTAGTGAAGTTCGTGTACCCAAACCATACACTTGCATGTATCACGAGGCCATGTACACATAAGAAAGGTACGAGACTGTATTTTATACCAAGTATGCATATTAATCAATTACTGGGAGCAAAATACATGATGGAGCCAAGCCCCATCAAAAATGCTAATGTTTGGGCTAAGTTTGGCCGACTGGTGGGTGGTCATAGGTGGGTTAGACCCACTAGTGTGATCTGCGAATCTGGTCACTAGATATTTTTACCCCACTAGAAATAGCATTTATTACCTCTCTTTCACCTCATTTATTGTTTAACACAGTAGTTGAGTAAAGGAAAGAAGAGAAAGAAAAAAAAAGAAAGAGGAGAGAGGAAGGAAGAAGAAAATAGGGGATGAGATGATCGTTGTGAGTTTCTGGGGTCAGATCTCTTGAATTTGACACCGAATTTACAATCCTCATCTTGAGATCTACGATTTGAGGTGAGTAAGGTCCATATTCCTTAAGCCTTTATAAAATCCTAAGTGAAACCCTTCGATTTGGGTAGAAATCCTTTTGATCTTGCTACTATCTTTTAAGAATATGAATCTAAGGATTAATAGAGGTTCTATATGTTGTTTATGAAGGATTTAGAGGAAGACTTACATGATTTCTGAAGCTTTTGTTGATCTTTTGAGCTAAAGAGAAGGATTTGAGGGTTTGAGGTGTTCTTGAGCAAAGAGGTAAGATACACGCTTAAGACCTTGGATCGACCTTAGATCTAAGTTGGAATCATGATTTGGAACCTTAGATTTGTGGAAAATATGGTTGAATCGACCCTTGATGGGTTTCCCAAGGTGGGATGAAGAATGAGAGAGAGCAACAAAACCTTGGTCGCTAGTGGTGGGTGACTGGAAATGGATAGGACCCACCAATCTAGTGCCCGCTTGTCCTGGGTGGGATGCTAGCTTGATCAACGAGCAAGGACTAGTGGGTGCCTTGCCTGCCAGTCTGGCCCATCGGTCCAGACAGTATTCCTAGATCAACAGGCGAGCAAGGAGTGGTGGGTGCCCTACCCGTCGATCGACCTACCAATCTGACTTCTCGGATTCTAATTAGACCCAAATTTATCGGGTAATCTACTCTTGTGGTTCTAAAGACATTGGAATCATCAAACCTCACTGGTTATGACCTTAAAGTGGAAGTAAACTAAATCTAACTCTTTTATGATAGGTTGTACTATCATTCGAGTCATCGCACGTCGGATCTACCTCGTACCAAGGGTGATCATTGTACACAAATAGGTAAGTGGGAAAAGGACATTGCATCATATCATTCTAGTTGTAGATTAGTTATGTCATCATTTATTATTGTGCAGACTAGTCATCCTTGAATTCCATTACATGCATTGATATGTGCATTATGAAATTCATTTATGATTAACATGCTGATATCTTTAATTGTTAAATGCTTGTCCTTGTGTCATGATGTGAGATGGGTGATTTTACTTATTGATTATGATGCTTGTTAGACTAGATGTCATAATCAGCTTGGATACGAATACATTGGTGGCCCATGGAATGGGACGCGGTAGCACTATGCAATCGTACTATCTCACAAAGGAGCATACGGTTAGGATTGACATATCTCTATGCTACAACCCTTCCAACAGGGGTTTAGGTATTGGGTATATCCTATCTGAAACTTCAGTGATATAATAGAGGGCCAATTGTACTGCTTTTAAATTTAATGTCACTCTGGGTGAACATTTTACTTTAATGTCACTCTAGGAGAGCAATTTACTTTAATGTCGCTCTGGGTGAGCATTTTACTTTCCGGTATAACGGCTGGCCTTCTCCGACAACCTTATGGCGTATCGCAGGATGGGGTTTGCACTTGAACCCAGGGCATATGCGTACTATGGTTGTGAGTAGCACATTACCTATGACTTAGAATTGTTGTCTAGGTGGACTAAGGTAATAAAATGAACTGCACGCATATAGGTTCATTTGTATTGCGCATACTTATATGGTATTTCTTTTCACTTACTGGGCTAGTGAGCTCATCCCATTTGCACACCATTTTTAATTGATCTTACAGGTTTTTTGATCGGAGAGCTAGAGCTGGGACCCACCACAAAATTTCCAGTCGAGGACTGGTGGGTCCTTGAAGATCATGGGTATGGGGCTGAGTGCCCATGTGAAAGCTGTGTTACGAGTCAGCAACACTGATACCATACAATGATTCTTTTTTATTATTTTGGAAATGTTATCCCTTTTGTATTCTAGATGCTTAAATTGTATTTCTTGTGTATATATCACGCCTATGGGCCCACGTGTAATTATATTATGTTATACAACTTGGGTATCACGAGTATTGGGATATTTACAGATATGTACAAGTAAGACTTTTGCTAAAATACAAATTTTATTTGATTTAGTGTGTGTACGCTGTGCTGTGGTTACTGCATCATGTGATCCTGGCAGATTTTGGGTTAACTGGTGTTAACTCGATCATTAGTCCAGTTCTGTATGGAAGGGGGTGTGATATTTTCAATTATCCATTTTCAATTATTCGGGTTGATTAGATTTTGGTTGAGTTGATCTAGATTCTGTCTAGTATTAGGCCAAACAGAAATAAAAGTTCAATTTTAGTCCAGATCGGTGTGGTTTTTATTGAGGTGACTTAATGACCTCCTATCAATAATATGTTCTCCCCATGAGTTTTTTAGTTTTTATAATCTTTTCTTTCTATGGCTTCGATTTGATTGATCTTGTCTTATTCAAATTCCTACCGGTTAGATAAGAACTCAAATCGGCAAGGGTTAGTTTCATTTTTCTTGATCAGTCCAACCCACTCGAACCGAAAATAGACACCTTTACTCAAAACAATAGATCCAACGGTTAGTTTAAGTTTTTTTTTTTTATAAGATTCAATCCTGAGTTGGACTTTTAAGAGACGAGGAATTGAGATTCCAAGTCTTCTAAAAGGTGGTGATAGCTCTCTGAAATTTCGTTTCTACCCTTCTTTTAAACAATTTCATAAAAAGTGGTGCAACAACTTTTTAGTTTTTATTGAGAATATAAATATGTAAATTACTTTTTCCATCTTCTTGGACCAATCATCTCTTTCACATTACGTGTATATTAGGTAATTAAAAATAGGTTATAGTACTTTTGTAACCTTCTTAGGTTACAACTAGACAAACCCAACTTTGTCACCTTAATTAAGTTTCTAACTTACTGAACTGTTGAGCTTACTTGTTCTAGCTCAAGTTATTATCATGATCCGTAATAAAATTGTAAAAGTTCATAACCAAATCTCTTTTATAGAATTCAGTTAAAAAGCTGTTATGTTTTTCCTATAAAAAAACCCAAATATTCTCATGACATTACCATTGAGATTTAAATGAAAATGTAGATAAGGGACTTGGTGGATTTGAACCACAATCCTCTTGAGGTATGGAACCATTTTCTACACCACAAGTGCTCTATCGATTGAGTTAAGGACCCATATTTAAATTATAAAAGCCAGAATAAAAGAAAAATAAAGAAAACCAAATTGAAATATAATATTTCGTAGCTAATAAGGACTTTTTTTTTCCCACTACGATGCTTCTATTAGGGGAGAAATGGAAGTACAATAAAGAATAGTGAATTTACTATCTTACCCGATAAAAAGAAACAAGAAGCATCCATGACCACTATTAAGTGATTCCAAACTTTGATTAATTGAAAATTTACGATTGAACATTGAAAATTGCAACCTCCATCTTTTGTAATACTTGAGAAATCAAAAGAACAAGTGTAAAAAATTAGACAACTTCCAATATTAACTTAAAACCTAGTGAAAGCAAGCATGTTCACTTGAGAGATAATAATAACGGAGGAACTAAAAGAACTACTCTAACCTTTGCTCCTCCTAAAGGATCCAATGCCATTATGAACCTCGAACGAACTTCAAGGTGTCTTTTTGCCACAAGAACTTGGCAAGAGTTTGCAGGATTCTCATGTTCGTAATTTCTTCATGAAGTAGTATTAAAACCAGAAAAATAAATTAAAGTATAATGTTAAGTACCAAATAGAGTAACACAAGGCTAATTGATATAATGTCCTTTCCATCTAATGATTAGAATTGACAAATCATTTATCCACATGGGAAAATACATGCCACATATGCCTTGTAACATTTGCAAAAATAATAGAAACTTGTGATAATAATAACTTACATTATAAAATATATCAGTAGAAAAAAAATTATAGTTAAGGCCCTTTTGTTTTTAGTTAAATTGCATTGAAAATATAAAAATTCATCATGAAAGATGATTTTTGTTGCATATGTCTTCCTAAAAAAAAAATAGATATTTTTAAACAAGACTCCAATATTCTAGTTTTGGATTGAAAAGTTTTCATTCAAGTTAAACATGAATTTTCCTAATGCAATTTTTCTCAAAGGCAACTAACTATAAGTACTACTTTGGATACAAATGAAATGAAATTAAGGGGAGCGGGGAGGGGGGGAATGCAAACAAAAAAAAAAGGAAATGTTCCTGGGTGCTTTTGATGATATTGAAAGTGAGAAAATTACATCACTTTTTCTTGTTTTCACTCATACTTACTTCTAACTAAATAAACCCTACGTTCTACTGAAAGAGTAAAATTACAGACACAAAACATTCAAACAGTACACAATGTTATGACAACCACAATAACATTGTATTCAACCAGATTCTTAAACCTTGATATCCCTACAAGGAAACTGGGATTAGAATAAACATTAGAAAACTAATTGATGATGGCATGAACGACAGGTAGGCAAGAATTTGATTTTCATAAGAGATGCCATGCAACCACCCAATGGGATTACGGTAAAATATAGTGAATAAATGAATGATTCAATGGAAAGCATATTCATAAAAAGTTGAGCTCAATCAAGCACCCTAACAAGGGCTCTAAATCTTTGGCTCATTAGCAACATTGAAATGCTATCCACTTGCCACTAAATGTCTGCAATATTCATGGCTTGAATATAAAATCCCACTAAACTTCCCATTGACATGGCCTCAGCTCTGACCTAAATTTTTCATGACGATGCAAAATTAGGATGATATTTAATACAACCCATCTCACCTAAGAATCAACCTTCTTCTGTGTGAAATCAAAGCTCTTGAATAGCCCATCAAACTGTTCATAAGGAAGAACTTGAGAATTAACAAGTTGATGCATCAAATTTTTCGAGAAAAAAATATAATCTCTATATTAATATCATAAATGCAAATGAATGGAACCCATCATTTCCTGTATATGAACCAACTAAATCTCTTCACAAAGAAATAAGCCTGATAGGATTACCACTCCCCACTTCCTTCTCCCGTCCCTAAAAAAAAGAAATCAATGTTTACAATGACAGAGAGATTGCAGTAGGTATGTATTATTCTAAGATTAGTCCAAATCTGCATCGATGAATGCTACTTACATGGCTACAACAAGCCTATAACGTTTGTTGATAGACTGGATTTCCCTTCACTCAAAATCCCAAACCTAGACAATATTAGCAAGACCTCCTTCAGAGTTTCAGAATGTACTCTGTCGCCAAGTCTGTCCGTGCAATACATGAGAACCTGTTTAACATCTGCAAGAAGTATCCTCGGGGATAACTTAAAGAAGGATGAAATCTCACCTTCGCTGACACTTAACCTACTTTAACCTACATGGTGTAGAAACAACCATAAAGCAGAGGTTGGCTATCACAATAATATAATAGAGCAAACACAGTTTTAATATCTACCATCCATAATAGGAACTGGTGATGCTGATCTTTGCTAATACTATCCCATTCTCTCCCTCCCACAGTGATGATCAATGGAGTGGATATCATTCTCGTACAACAGCCATCACTTTCTTTTTCTTCTTCTTCATCTTCATTGTAGTCTACTTCAAGTTCCTCCCCCTCTTCTTCTTCCTCTTCATCTTCTTCATTTTCATGATTAATGAGATATAGAGAAGGACTCAACGGAGAAGAATTTAAAGCCATTGCTCCTCCAAGTTCACAAGACCCGAAGAGCTGAGAAAGGTTGCTATTGCTCAAGTTGGGAAGGTGAACGATTGATCAACCAAACCAGATGAGACGAGACAAAGAAGAGGAAGAAGGCTGGTGGGTGAGGCCAGACATTAGTTTTAGGATGAAGAGGGGTGTGAGAGTTAGAGATTAATAAGGAAACAAATTTTATTTGTAAAAATTTTTTATTGATGAGGAAACTAAACGAAATTAGAAAAGTAATTGAGGGGAGAGAATATAGATTTAAAAAAAAAATAGAGAGTGATAGATTATAGAAAGATAGACGGAGAGAGAATGAATTAATAAAGAAAGAATATAGTAAAATTAATAAATAAAAGGATATAGTAAAAGATAAGAAGAGAGAAAGAGAGAGAGAGACTAATTTATCGTAGAAGGGGTGTGAGAGTTTGAGACTAATAAATAAATTCATTGTTTAGAAACATTTAATTATATATATAAAAAAAAAAGGTACAAAAAAATATAGCAAAAATAGAAAGATGAAGAAAAGTTTTAATGAAAAAGATAAGGTATTTAAAACGAGAAGGGTAAAATATTCCAAAAAAATATTAGTCACGAAACATTAGTACATGTTTTTATATATTTTAATTCAATTGATGTTATTATCTTGTTCATCACTTAAGTTATTTATTTTAAAAATTATATATTGTTCACAAATAATGCATCATTTTATTTTACGTATGCGTAATTATGATTATGGAAGATCAAATAAGTGCGGATGTTAAGATTAAGCCTCATGTCGGCATGTTGTTTAATTCTAAGAAAGATACATATAATTTCTACAATATATATGGAGGAAGAACGAGGTTTAGCATTAGAAGAAGTAGGAACATAAGAGTCTGAAATATAAGAAAACCATAACTTCAACGAAGTTTGCATTTAATAAACATGGAAGTCGAAAAAAAGACGAGAGATAAAAAATATTATCAAGCCCCGAGGGAAAATAAGAACAAATTGTCATAGACTAATAGTTATTAAAATTACAGATGGTAAAAAGTACTCTTGTCGTGATTTTGTTAAAGAACATAATCACCCATTTCACTTATCATCAATCAATCATGTGATAAGATCACAATTGCACACCTTGAAATTACATGAATTTAAACTTGATTTGGTAGATGATTTTGGTAATAAACCTAAGGACATGTGTCAAGTGCATTTGTAGGCATGCAAGAGGTAGATAGAAGACTAGGTAAACTCAATAATATCAAAAGAATTAGCTAATGCATTTTAAAAATCAAAGTAGGGTCAATTCCTCTTTCACTTACTCATTCTAGTAGGATAACAATGAACATATAACTAATATATTATAGGTCGATCATAATATGAGAATAGATTATGCACGATTTGGTGATATCCTTAGCTTTGATATAATTTTTTACACAAAAGAATATAAATCGTTTGAGATATTTGCTAGATTCGACCATCATAGAGGAGTCATTATATTTAGAACTGCACTTATGATGAGACTTATAATTATTCTAAATCATTGTTTAAGGATTTCCTGAAAGCTCATGGAAAAAATAAGCCGATTATTATTTACATAGATTAAGATGCTACAATAGAAAAGGCAATAGCTTAAGTGTTACACTATGATTATGCATACGGCACTTAATGCAAGACGACATGAAACACATGAGCAACATGATGAAGTTCAAGTTTTTTGGTTGATTTGAACAAGTGTATATTACATTATGATGATGAATTATAATTTGAGAATGCGTGAGGAAAACTGAAGAATGGTTTGTTGAGAATAGTTCATAGTTAGATCGTATTTATAGCTTTAAGGATAAATGAGCTAAGTGCTATATGAAGAAGACATTGACTATTGGAATCCTAAATACATAGCTCAGTGAATTAAATACTTGAGATCTAGACTGAACTTTGTTCAATTTTCAATGACCTCAAAAGGATTGCGTCCGATTAGCATAATAACAAGTTAATGGCAAAGTTTAATAAAAGAAATAAGATGCCAAGAAACTTATTTTCAAAACCACTTTTTATGAATTAATCAGTAGAAGTTTATATCATTGATTTTTGAGAAATTTAAAAATAGTATGAGTGAGTTGATGCTTGCTACATTAAGTATAAAAATGAAATTAATATGATCCATAAGTGTATAGTTTTAATTGTTGTTAAAGATGATGTAATTAAAGTGTTGTATTAACTATTTGAGCAAATGATTCACAGTAGTTGCAAAAAATTTGAGACTTTTAGAATTCTTTGTTGCCATGCTTTTAAAACTCTAGACATCCTTGTTATTAAAAAAATTCCTGACACAAATATATTAAGGAGATATACATGGGAAGCAAGAGGTATTATTGTACAAAACAATAAAAGAAAAGAAATTGTAGAAGATGTCCATATGGATTATTCTCAAAAGTATATGCATCTTTATTCTAAACTGATTATTACATCAATGTCATCAAATTTATTTGAGAGTTATGCTAAAATTGATAAGACTATTGATGAGATATGTAAACACTTTAAAAAAAAATTTCGTCAATGGGCCACATAAAAGTTGTATCAATTGGTGATTCAATTATCAATAAAGTTAAAGGCCTTAAGAAAAAAGAGTCACAAATGTGAAAAATATATAAAGATTTGGGTTGAAAAACAAAGAAAATGAAATAAATGAATTATTGTAAGTACTATTGTTTCTTCTTAGAAAATACATCAGCATGTGTTCCTTGTAATTCAGTACTGACATATGAACAATTGGATGATAACTTAACCTAGATTTCAGTTCTCTATTAATGATAATTTATAATTTTATTGATATATTTTTATTACACATTACATTTATTTCATTATTGATGTATCTTACCCACTGTTGTCTTTGTATAGAGTATTTATAACCAATCATAATTAAAAAGATTTTCATCTTAAGTTGAAACAAATATAATCGTACCCTATTAAAAATTTGGATGGTTAATTATTCTATTATTTCTATTCTTGCTTATGAAATATATGGTGTTATTGATCATGATGAACTTATAGAATCAGAATTGTTTTCCTGTTATTTATTCCTTTTACCATTCCATTTTTATTTTTATTTTTATTTTTATTTATTTATTTATTTTTATTTTATTGTGATATAAATGTTTCTTATGTAATTAGGTGAGTCTGTAGCTCAAACTAAAGAGCACATGGTTTTACACCCATAAGATGGTTCGAATCCATCAATATTTCATATTGCTTTCATGTATTTAAAGAACATGATTTTAATCTTATTTATTGTTTATTGTTCTAAAATAGATTTCTCTTTGAGTTTTATTTATTTTTGTGGAAAAAGAAATAAAGTATCATATTTATTTGGAAGATTAAGTTATTTTTCAACATCAATAGTTTATACATGCATCGCTTAGATGTAAGGCTCAAGAAAAGTCGATATGGAGATATTATTGATTGGCACTCAGGTATTTGTATGGAAAGGAACTTGATTCCTATAGAGATGATTTTCTTCCTATATTCAAATATAAGCCTAAATACTCTTTTTGGTGAATAAATAATTTTATAGTGTTTAAGTTTATATGAGATTTTTTTTCTTCCCTCCTGCTTCATGCCCAAAGAACCTTCTCTGAGTCTAAGATCCAAAGGGATTGCATTGTGAAGCGAATAATGAATCTTCCAGTTCATAGTACATGGCCATTACCAATAATTTCTACACAGATTTTGTTCTTCCACAATCTATTTAAAGAGCAATATCCCTTCTAGTTGATGCTTTTGATGTTTAATTCTGTAAGACTCTCAAATTATTTACTTCGTCCTCACATATAAGCTATATATTTACACAATTAGTCGGCAGTTCACTTTTAGTTCTACCTCTCAAGTATATTTCCTTCTTTCTTGGAGAAGCATATGGAGTCTCTGTAAATTATGAGCAAAGATATAATTTTTTACAGTTTGTAGGCTTCCTTGGAGTATAAATCACATAACCTATTTACTGTAAGGTACCAAAATAATTTTTTCTATTGATTTTAGAAATAGGAAAGAGAAAGAACAGAACTCGACTACAAATGCTTATGACAAATTAAATCATATACCATGTGAGCCCTGGTTATCCATGAGAGTTTATCTTGAAACCTTTACCAACTTGTGTTCCTTAAATCATGATCTATGGTGTTTGGGACCAAACATGGTTGTTTGAAGACCCTATTTAAGGTCTATCATAAGATTTACATATAATATTTTTTATCTGATATTCCCAAAATGACGAGATCAAGACCCATATATAACATTGATATATCTCCTCTACGATAAGTGTCATATTTAAAAAAAAAAATTCAACCTAAAGTGATTAATTGACGAAGCAAGTTATTAAGAAAATTTCCAAATTCTATGCACAAGATGCCAATTGAATTAGATTAAAATTTAAGTTTTAGTTTGATTATGACAACCAACTTCGGTAGGGGATAAGAATTATGGAATGCTAATGGTAGATCTATTAGGTTATTTTATTAACAACTAAATTATATATTTTATCCATAATTTTATAGGGAAACTAGATAGCTAGAGGCTACCCAAACGTATTGTTCAACATAGCCGAATTCATTTAGATTATGGCTACTATATGTCCTAGAGTAAAGCTTACATGGAAATTAATGTTCTTATATGGGACATAATATGTTTTTGGAAAAAAATAGGGACAATGATATACAAACTAGCAGGATATAATGGAATCTCACGTACTACCATCTTATTGATCATCAGATTTCTCTTAATTAGTCTATTGTTACAACCACATTCCTTTCATGTCATCATAAAATTTGTAGCTATCTAGACTAAATGACTACTATGCAAGATGCCACAGGCCCATCCTGATATGTAAGGTGAAATTTGTGAGTCCTGCTCATAACAAGATAGGCTAATAACTCAAGTAGGGCAGATGACACCTGGAACATGACATAATACTTTGAAAGAGAAGCATAAGAGGGAACTTCCACATAATCATGAAATAGATTCATGTTAGAAATCCAATGATTAATGTTAGAAAGGAGAAAAAGAAGATTAGGATAAATATTAGTAACAATCACTTGATTCTTCTAAGACCAAATAAAATAAGAGATTATGGCCATAACATCGAAGAGCCAATGAAGATCAGATCACGAGAGGGAAGCTGATTGAAATAAAGCCCAGACAAGGGACAAAAAGATGAACTTAATAAAAATTCACTTTTTAAGCCCAATGGCCCAGCAACTCTTATTCTTTTCATAAAACTTGCAAGAGAGCATCACATGCCAAATGGTTTTCCTATGAGAATGACAAAACTCACAAGAAATCTCAATCTTCGACCATTTTCCAAGAGTGTCTCTCACAGAAAGGCCGTTGGATGGTCTTTCATAGAGAACTTTTCTTTTTCTTTCTTTTTTTTTTATGAATGATATAAGCATCTATTTATGGGGTGTATTTTAATTTTCCAAAATAAAACCCATCATTTAGAAAGATTATCCTAGCACACCGGTACCTAATGTTAGAAGAATACGAAATTTGTAATGAGAATAGGGTAGTGATGATTCCATAGTTAAGTAACTAACAATAACATTCACCCTCCCATCTAGGAACAAATTGAATAGATAAATATAATTTTCAAGACCAGAAGATGGGAGGATGGGCACGCTGCCCCCCTGTGGGTGCTAGCAGCATGCATCAATGGGGAGCACAGGATGAGAAAGGTAGGGGAGTAATTTAATTTCCAGGGGTGGGAAGTGAGACAGTACACATGACCGGATACAATGTTGGTGTGCCCAGCCTTTTCCCAATTTTGAATTTAGAAAAGAATTGAGCCAAGTCTAAGAAAAAATTATCAATGAATTGAAGATGGAGAAAACTTGGACCCAGAACTCAGACTCCACACTAGTAGACTAAAAGGCACAACTGTTTGAAAGCGTAACCTTGGGACCGCCAACATTGACCCTCTGAGCGATATCCAAGATGGATTTCGAACTTCATAACCCTGAGAAGAGAAGGAGAAGGAATGGAGATGTACGAGGTGGGTATCCTTCAACTCGATATCACACTCATAGTTGAAGATCCTTGTGGAAACTTCACTTTTTTGGTAAAAGAGTGATGATCCAAGAGAAGGGTTTGGGTCTGAGACTAGTGAGGAAGGACAATCTGTGGGATTTGGGTTTGTGAGGGTGACCATTTAAATATTAGTGAGGAAGAACAAACCGGGGTGGGTAAAGTCGGCGACGAAGACTCGATTATGGGTAGTGTTGTTGATATTGGATACACAGTTGTTGAGATGATTTTGACGAGGCGTACAAGCCAGTGAAGGAAGATGAAGGCGTGTGAATTGGTGAAACAAGAGAAGAGTGAGTGAGAGACTCAAAGTTTTTCCTTGCCCATTAATGGAGATTAAACGCATTTCTTCAATTGAGTCATTTGAAACGAAAAACTAAAGCGCTATAATGCATCTTTGGAGGTGTGATGAAATGTGAAGATTGAAGAAGAATACTATCCCACTGGCTATGCCGACTAAGGCCCTCTTCGGTATCATTTTTCTTTTTGATTTTTGTTTACAAAAATGGTTTTGACTGCATTATGTATCATTTATGGAGCTTGTTTCTCTTTAAAAAAAAAAATTGGTAAAACACAAACATCAAAAAAAGATTAAGAACCATTTATGTGTTTTGGCCAAAAATGATTTTCAGTTGTTTTTGCGTTGGACTTTAATGAACATGTGCTTAAAGGCTCATTACGGAGGGGTAAAATAGTTATTTTCTTTGTAATTAGAAATCCAAGCCCATTGCCCCCTCTTCTTCAGTCAAAAGTGGAGAAGGAGAGTTATAAGAAAGATGGGTGAAGGGAATCTCTTCATCCACTTCTTTAAAAAACTATTTTGCACATAACCAAACTATTTTTCACAAAAAAATATTTTTGTCAAGTAGTTACCAAACCATTTTTATGTTTTGATAAAAAATGGTTTTCAGTAATGATTTTTATTAAATAGATAAAAATAAAAAGGAAAAATGTTACCAAAGAGGGGCCTAAGGTTGTTGGTCGTAGATGAAGCCAATGAAAGGCAAAACAAGAGGTTTCAGGTTGTGTGATTGAGTAACACAGTGCGGATCCCTTTTTTTTTTCCGGAAATTTTTCTTGTATTGCCCCTAAATTTAAACTTTATATAAAGTAATTCATCGTTTTCTGATAATATCGACCGCACCCTTAATGCATAATGCCGTTAACTTAGACCTGGAAAAGACCCTTTTGACCATGTTATGTCCCCCTATATATCAACCCTTTTGACCATGTTATGTCCCCCTATATATCAACCCTTTTGACCATGTTATGTCCCTCTATATATCAACTCATTTCCATCAATTGAAAACCTACAAAATTAAGCGGGACCCACCACTTCTTCTTTTTCTGCTTCTTCGAACACGATAGCACACAACCCCTCCGCCCTTTCCTCCCTCCCTTGTCCTTGCTCTTTCTCTTCTCTACAACCCATCCATCTGAAATATTTCTATAAAATCCATCACTTCAATCCAGTGCTAAAACAATCAACATCTTGTATTAGTGGCAACAATATAATATATTCCTTCCCAAGCCATGTTCCACTTGTTAAGTTTCTAATTTTATTTTTATTTTTGCTCTTTCTCTTCTCTACAACCCATCCATCTGAAATATTTCTCTAAAATCCATCACTTCAATCCAGTGCTAAAACAATCAACATCTTGTATTAGTGGCAACAATATAATATATTCCTTCCCAAGCCATGTTCCACTTGTTAAGTTTCTAATTTTATTTTTATTTTATTATTATTTTTTTTAACCAAGGTGTCCACTTAAATCGCAGATGCATAGATGGGGAATCGAACCTGGGACCGTGCACCTATCCACACAATCTCCAATTCACCTTAACCATCTGAACAACCCAAGGATGAGTGTTAAGCTTCTAATGATCATAGGTGTTGTTGCCTAACTTTGATTCATCCAGAAGGAAAAATAAAGCTGAATCCAAAGCAAAGGATTCTCAGTACCATATGAATCCAATGCGTCTTTGAGCCTTCCCCAAAATAATCCTATGTCTTCGTATACTTTGCCATAGTAAATCCAGCATATAATTCAACTGTATACGGCAGCACTTACAATCCACCAACATAACCTGCACCTTCTCTAATTGGCCAGGTATAGTCCTTTCAGAGACATGCTCTCAAGCAATCTTTCCCTGGGTATAACCGAAACTCCAAGGTTCAATAACCTTCAGAAACATTCGTCTCATCTCTTCACATTGGTTCGAATATTATTCTTCAGTTTAAGCTTCTTCTTTCTCTGATGAGGTATAACTTTCCCTTCTTCTCCGAACTCTTTGCACATTGAATTCCCAAGATTTTCTTACGAAGATTGAAGGTTTAAGCTCAGGATATATGACATGAAGGGTCGAATTTAAGGGCAGAGATACGTTGGTAGAACCGTGGCTGCCATGGTCATTCGAGCAGTAGCAGAGCTCAGGAAAAGCTATGGAGTTTCGAGTGATCGTTGCTGTCAGTTAATCAAAATCCTCAAGTGATCATCCTTGTTGTTGTCATGAGTTTTCCCAGTAGTCGCTTGTAGAAGCACCCCAAAACTTGCAACTCAAATTTTAAACGATTAAATTTGGGGTTTTACATGGAAGGGTAAGACAATAAGTTTACCCTTCCTCAAGGGTAGACTTTCTATTTAGAAAATAGTAACCACATCACATCATCACTTGGCGCTCTTCATCTAACGGAGTTAATTTAAGTGTAATTTCATTTACAAAAATGGGGTTGTATTATTAGAAAATGAGGGAGTTACATATACAAAGTTTAAATTTAGGGGTGCTACAAGAAAATTTTTCCTTTTTACCCCTCTTTTCTTTTCTTTTCTCTTTTTTTTTTTTTCTTTTTTTTTTTTTTCCTCTTTTTTTTTTTTAATGAAGCAACAATGTGGGTCAATTGGAGAGAGAGAGAGAAAGAAGCGGCAATGGAGGGAATGAGATTCAACAATTGATAGTTGAACAGTTCATATGTAGAAAGGAGATTCAACGATAAAAGAAAATGATAGTGTGCAATATTCCATTACACAAACATAACCTGTCTATCCCTCTCCCATAGTTCTTGGTCTCATTGTTTATTTTGGGAGACAATTTCTTACAAGGGCAATGTAAGAAGGAATGTGCATGCTACATCAATGAGGGGTTGGAAAATGATATCTTCTATATGTATCCATATAAGGCATACATGATCAAAATAGGAAAGACAATGTAAGCATGGGTCCCATTGTTTATCATGTGAAAAGGGTATATATAAAGGTATTTGTACAAGGGCACCGTAGCAATTTTTTTTCCATTAATTTTTTAGGATCATTACGTAGAACCAGAAACAATATGGCCTTAAAATATTTATCCACATATTTGGAAATCCCACTCGCACATAAAATTTCCCTTGACATTACCCTGCTAAGAGATTTACTCTTGACAGTACCTGCTTCTTTTGTAATGCATCTCATGAATCAGATTGGCACTTATTTATGTCTTGTGATTTTTCAAAATGGATTTGGGCTTCAGGTAGTTTAGGTTTAAGGCCACCACCCTTGGAGGAAAATTCTAGTTCAATCTTGTGATCTCTGGGGACTATTTTTTTCCAACACATCTCTCTCTAAGGACTTTTACAATTTCCTTGACTGTGATTGCGGTTTCATGTTATTTCTTATGGTCAAGCCGAAATTCCTGTTCCTTCCTAGGAAAATATCATGAACCTTTTGCGATCTTATATAATATCAATAGATGGGTATAAGATCTCTCATAAAAAAGTAACCCAAGTCCTATAACACCGAACAATGATTTGGCCCCTATTCTTCCCAGTCATGACGCACCTAGTGTATAAAACCAAACACATCATGCATTGTCATTACTAATGGTAATTGGGCTTCAGTAATTTATATGAATGGTAAATTTCAATGTGTCTCCCTTTACTTTGGCTTTGCAGAGAGTGCACAAGATTCAGAGGTTCGAGGAATTCTCGAAGGAGTGTTGCAGGGGCAATGATTAGGAGCTATAGATGTCAGAGGAGGCATTACCCTCTTCAACGCAAGGTGGAGTCACTGGCCATGGAAGATATTTAGTTCTTTATTGGATCTTAAACATCAGGTTTGAGATTTGGAAAGTTTGGATTGACTGTGAAGGAGCCATTACATACCCTCTTCACCGCAGAGTAGAGTCACTAGCCATGGGAGATATTCAATTTTTTGTTGGATCTTAAATATCATTTTGGGATTTGGAAAGTTTTAGTATGATAAAACTAATTAAGGGAAAGCTTTCCTTCACCGTGCAATCAAAGGGTCAAGATACCCCTCCCCTGCCCCCGATAGAGTGGCCTTGATGGGCCACTGTTCACCGTGGCTTTAGAGAAACTCGATCTATAAAGTAATGTCCAATTAACGTTTGAGTGCTCACAAGTTAGCCATTAAGGCTAGAATTGGTTGGTTTTGCAACCTAACTTAACCCCCTTCTTCCTGTAATTTATTTTTCGATAAAAACAATTTTGTTCACACACAATGGAGACTCCTACATTAGAAAAAAAAATAAAAATAACAAATAAATAAATAATTAACAAAGGAGCTCCAATGCGATCACGGGCGATTACTCATTTCCTTTTTCTTTCTCTTTTCCACTCAATATGCCTTTGATTCCACGATTCCATAAAGTTCAACCTATCAGGCTGTCTAAACTCTCAAGTCTCAACCTTTATGTCTTTCCAGTCCATCTTAATCCTATATTTTATTCCTTGAAAAGAGTCTTATTCAAAAGCTCCTTTCTCTTATTATCAAAGACCCATTGTTATGCTTAGAAAATAAGAAATGAAAATTAGTCATTTCAAAAACATACTATGCAACGGAAAAAAAAAAGAGGTCGGTGTGCTCATCGATTGTTTGGGCTACGATGTCTATATTCTGTTATAGGACCATTAAGATGTTGTAGAACCCTTCGAGGCTTTAAGATTATATGGATATTTTGCTATATATGTTGCTATGAATTGTCCTGAGTTTATTTTTTATAATTTGAAAGAGGTGTGGAGGATGAAAAATTGTAACCCTAAGGTTGCGTTTGATAATCATTCAATTCCAGAAACGACCTTTTCGCTACGTTTGGTAGTCATCCAGAAAAACATCTTTGGCGTTTTTCTGTTTTATGGGAACAAAAAATAGAATAGAGCGTTTAGGTTGTGTTTGGTAATGTTCTATAAAAACATTTCTATAGTTTTTTCGTTCTATGGGAACGAAAAAACGGAATAAAGTGTTTGGAGCATTTAAGGTGTGTTTCGTTTTTCTTTGTTTTTAGAACAAAAAGTGGAAAAAAAAATGTTAGAACCGAGAATTGACGGAAGGACAAAAGACAGTTTCGTCGTTCCAATTTCGTAAAAAAAAAAAAAACACACGGACACACACATATTTTGATACAGAAACTGAAATTTTTATTTTTGTCAAGAAACGCCGTTTTTGGAACAAAAACGTTACTAAACGCAACCAAGTTGACACCAAAAGTTTTATTTCATTTTTTTATTCTGAAATAACAGAAAAACGTAAAAAACAGTTTTCTGAATATCTATGAAACACAGCCTAAGTCTTCATTGATATTGAAGCATATCTTAAACTCACCTCGAACGCAGGTAATCCTTATATTCATTTCCTGCAACTGTCTTAAGTTTTCGTTTCCAAACTGACTACAAGATATTCCAAAAATAAACGGTTTCGACTAACTCAACTTGAATTAAATTCTAATTTTTAAACATCGAATGAATCAATTCCAAGAATCTTTTAAACGTTGGGCCTCAGATTAAAATGAGTGGACAACGGTGCGTGGGAGAGGCTAGGTATTCCACTCCACTTTCGTTGTGCCTGAAAAGGAAGTTATTGTGAGGTGATTTTTATAATAACGTTATAAAAAGTGTACGTTGGAAACACTAGTCGTCTAGATAGATAATCCTCTGCCACCGATGGGACTTTCGTGGAAACTTAAAATACCATGGCATTAATTCGGGTAAATTAGTAGAGATGGGTGGGGACAGGACTATCAATCTGATTGAATGCCATGACATTAATAATAGGAAAAATTATATGATTTCCCATTTTTTAGTTTTCTTTTACAGAGATGGGTGGGGACAGGGCTATCAATCCGATTGAATGCCATGACATTAATAATAGGAAAAATTATATGATTTTCCATTTTTTGGTTTTCTTTTACAAAATTAATCAATTTATGTTTTAATTAACAAAAATATATCGTTTTGAGTGTTGGTTTACAAAACTATCCAAAATAGTATTCATCCCTCAATTGAGGAGGTTTTTTGACAGTTTCACTCCTCTCAACACCTTCCTTCTTCCAACTCCTTCGGTGTCGGAATGCTTCCCATAGCTCAACTTCCTCCATTGTACGTTAATTCCGGATCAGGTCCTCTTACGAGAACCTGGTCTTGGGTTCTCGTACGTCCCTTTTGCTGACACATGTAATCCACTAAAGATTACTATCGAAATTACCAACAAAGCTGTTACCACTCTCTATCTCTCTCTTTCTACTTAAATGTCTCTTATCTCTGCTCGACTTAAATGTTATACATTATTTCTCTTTATATATATAAAAAACTATTTTCTATTTTTACTTCTTATTTTAATTAATTGATTTCATTAATACTTATACAAAACAAACTCTCTCTCTCCTCTAATGTGATACAACATCAATATTGATCCAATAAGATACTGATTCGATCCAATCTGATATCAATCAATTGGATCAATATTAAAACCCTATAGGGATTTGTGAACCCTAGGATGGTGGGTGAACCGTCCTCTATGGATGAGTAAAAAACTCTTCTTTTTTGATTTTTTTGATTTAATTGTTTTGTATCGGTATGGTGGAGACCGGTTTTAACTTCTAAGTGAGTTTTAAAATAAAATATTAATGAAAGTTATGAGAGAGAGAGAGAGAGAATAACCTTAAAAAAAAAAAAAATAGAGATAAGAGGGTGGGCAAAAAGTATCTCTTAATTTTTATTGGTTTTGGATTAGTATTAGCTATTTTGAAGGATTAAAATAAAGCTCTTTCGTAGGATTAATAATAAAACGAATGTTAAATTATAATTAAAACAAAAAATGAAAAAAAAAAAGTTTTGATCAACCGTGAGGAGAGAGAGGGAGTGTGGAAAAAGAGAATAAGAGAGAAAATAGGAAGAAATAGATAGTCGGTTAACAAATTAGGAGAGATAATAAGTGGATTACAGATGTTCAACTCTTAGTTGTATGAGAATTGAAACCCAAGTTCTCGTACGAGGACTTGATTTGGACTCGTTTCTGCAAGTGTTTTTGAAATTAATTTACTAATGAAGATTACAACAGAGACCAACTCAACTAGTTTAGAAACCCGGAAAAAAAGAATACGAGAACCCATGCACAAACTTCTAACTCGAGACCCTCTTCTAACTTTTTTCTCTCCTCTCCAATGGTTCAACCCAACTTAGAAACCCAAGAAGGAACTAAAAGCCCTATGGAGGGCGGCGCTGCTACTTACTTCACCCTCTCCATAACCTTTTGACTTCTGTAACTTTGTTCTTTCCTCTTCAATGGTTCAAACCAGTGCCCCAAGAAGGAACTGAAATCCCTATGGAGGGTGGCATTGCTGCTTATTACTTCAGCTGCTCCGTAACCTTCCTAGTGTTAGCTCCACCAATTGATCTGATATCCTTTATTGGTCGGGGGATTTGTCGATGGGAGAAGGGAGGTGGGGGTAAAATTGTCAAAAAACCTCCTCAGTTGAGGGATGAATACTGTTTTAGGTAGTTTTGTAAACCCAAACCCAAAAACTGAATTTATGGTAGCTGAAACATAGATTCGGTAATTTTGTAAAGGGAAACCCAAAAATAAGTAATCATGTCATTTTTCCTTAATAATATCCTTTGCTATTTTTCTTCATAAATTAGACGATTCCAATATTAAAAAAGATAATATTTATTTCAATAGAGTGTGCATGGTGCACATTATTGAATTGAATTCTTTCCAAAAGAAAAAAAAAAATTGAATTCAAATATGCTAACCCCACCGGGGGGCTTTGTTTGGAATTATCGAGAGATTTTAGTTTATCTGGTTTGTACTTGGAATTCGGACTCTTGTGGAAGATCTAAATATCTAATAAGTTATCCATGGAGTCGCCATGTCACCATCACTATCGGTGTCAATTTTGACTATTGAGCTTCCTACTCCTAATATTCATACTTCTCTTTCCTCTAAAAAACATCCTAATATTCGGTCATGGCATGGTTTGAGTAATGAGATCAGATTAGTACGAATCAATTGTGTATCAGATGGATTTTAATCCTGTCTAGTCCATAATTTTGGTTGTATCACTAGATCCATGATATAGATGATAGGTAATAAGATAAAAGTTTTAATTTTTTTTAATAACAGCTAAGATATTTCTTTCTGATTCGAACTGATACCGTTTAATCGGAACGAATTAATATTAGGCTTGTCTGATTTCAAGATCGATTCTAAAATTTTAAAACTTTATCATGGAATTTTCTAGTTTGGTACGTCGAGTCAATCTCTCTCATCAAGGCTGAAGCAGTTATCTTTTAATTTATAGCTTAATCATTTTTTTTTTTAATAATTGAAATTTTATGAACAAACACATCCCAAGTTTTTTATTCGTACATGAAATTAAAGCTACACTGAAGGGGAAAAAAAAATCAACAATTAAAGATAAAGTAAATCCTTGTTGGTACCAGAATTCAAAATACGCACCTAATGACGTGGCAGGGACAATAGGGGACATGAAAAGGAGAATGTGGGTTGATCGTATTGGTCCATCACCCATATATGGTGTAATGCCAACGCATAGAGGTGGTTACGACATGTCTATGATATCGGACATTAAGATTACAGGTGTCAATGGCACATTGAAGATGCTACTTCATGGGAGAAGTGTGCAAGTGGTGTGAGGAATGGAGCGGCTAATTTTTAAGGTATATAAAGGGAGAAAACCAACCAAGGAAGGGCAATCAACAACAAATCAAACACAACTCAACTGCAATGCAAATATTTTCATTTTATCTTTTTTCTTTCCAATGTTTAGAATTAGAGATGGAGTAGAACCCTATGTTCATTTTTTTAGTATTTTCAATCCAAAGGGTCTATCCATTAGGCTCTCGTGACTTGTATTCAAAGCCCCTTTTGAGGAATATAAACACTGTTTATTCCCTCATCTTTCGGAGTTTTTGGTTGTTGAAAAGTCCCTGGAGCACTCAGGGCAAGTGGAGAGTTAAAGTCACTTGAACGAAGTCAGATTCAATATTGAATCTGGTCAAGAAGGATTCTGGCACGCCCCTAGTTAACAATTCGGCCAAAAAATTCACGAATTATTCCGCCAAACAGAATTTTTCCGAATTAAATAAAAAATTCTGACCGAATCCAAATTAAAAATAAAATTCGGTAAAAAACACGTTTTTTTCTAATTTGAATTTAAAACGCAAATAATTCGGGCCGAACCAAATTATTCAGTCCACTTAAACAGTATTAAAAAAAAAACAAAAAAAAAAACAAAAAACAAACGTCATATATGAAACCCACGGTACCCACCATCGAAATAGTTTTTTTTTTTTTTTTTTTTATCTTCTTCTCCCCCAAATTTCCGTCTCCTTCTTCCCATCTTTTTTCTCCACTTAATTCTTTTGTAACAATCGTACGAATCTACTCTTTGTTTCATTTCTTTCTCATAACTTCATCAATTCATACTAAGATAGGGGAGATATCAAGTCTTGATGGATAATTTGAGGTTCCGAGGGACCAAGACAAATTCATGTCGTCGTATCAATCAATCTTCTTTTATATTGTTGCTTTAATTTTAAAAAATTAGTGCATCTTAGTGTAATATGGGTCTTGTGAACCCAAGCAAAAGAATAGTGAAAATTTTTTGTGGTCAATTTATTTATTTGTTTTATTGTAGTTGTAATATTGTTTTCAATGTTTTGGGCCTAATCTATTTCATGAGGAGAAATTGGATCACAACAACCATTGTTTTCATCGTTCAATGACAATTTTTTCATAGTTTTTTACTTTATTGTATAAAGTAATTTTCTCTTTCTAAGTATACAAATCAAGTTAATAACTTGATAAATAAAAAATATACAATAAACTATAAAATTAATATCCGAATTTTTTGCCCGACTTTTATTTTTTTAATCGAATAATTCTCGAATCCAAATCCGACTCCGATTTTTATTTTGTCCGCTTTTTTGACCGCTTTTTTGATCGAATCCTTAAATTTACTAATCGAATTATTACGAATAATTCTCCGCCCGAATAATTCTGGAATCCAAATTTGCTAACTATGGGCACACCTGCACACTCATTGATATAGTCATCTAATCGTAACATAGAGGAAGATTTCGTGCCAACAATTCTATGTACCAATTATATGAGAAAAATTATGAATATAAAATTGACAAATAATTGATTTAAATTATTTTTAAATATCATATAATCAAAAATATTAAATTACCCTTCCCTGTGGTCCAAAAACTTAATAATATTATCTTATGAAAGTTCTTCAAAAACTCCATGCGAAACTTTGATGGGGAATACCCCCTCTGCCGGAAAAGTCTTCAAATCCTGGGGAGAATTATTCCGCCACGGTGTCACTCGCCCATCCTTCGTAATAGTTCCCTACCATCCACATGGTGGGCCCTCCTACGTTGCGGCTGTGGTCGTCCCTCCTCACTTCCTCACTCCACCTGTCCTCCTTCTCTCCCCAGTCCCCTACCCTTCCCCTACCGTCCCCTCGCTCACGTCATCAACTAAATCCTGATCATCTCCCGTTAGTAAACTCATACTACCAAAAAGAAAAGAAAAAAAAAAAAAAGAATGCGTTTAGCATAAAGGTCAACACTATTGCATACGGGCCCACACAGGATGTCGGCCTCCACGCTCCCAACTCATCAGCATCACTTACCAAATGTAGCTTTTTGCCAGCCACTAATCTCAATGGGACCCACAATCCAACGCTTATCTTTCACTCTCTCATCATTTATTCGATACTCTCTAATCTCTATAATACGATCCCCACTCACGCCACGCCACTCACTTAACTACTGATCGATCACACCACTCTTTTTCCTTCTTCTCTCTCAAGTTTTCTCAATCCTCGATCCATGGCTTCTTCTTCTTCAATACGACTTCTCTCTCTCTTCACCGCATGGACTTCATTACATTTAGTGGTCACCAACACTCGTGCAGACCTCCCCGGCACGTGGGAGCTCCTCGTCCCCAACGCTGGCATAGCTTCCATGCACACAGCCGTCACCCACTACGGCACCGTAGTCCTCCTCGACCGCACCAACATCGGTCCCTCCCGCCGAATGCTCCGCAGGGGCCATTGCCGTTTTGACCCCAACGACAAAGTCCTCCAGCGCGACTGCTATGCCCACTCTGTCCTCTTCGATCCTTCCACCAACCAAATCCGACCCTTAATGATCCTCACCGACACTTGGTGTTCCTCCGGCCAATTCCTTCCCGACGGCAGCCTCTTACAAACCGGCGGCGACTTGGATGGTCTAAAGAAGATACGAAAGTTCTCCCCGTGCCGGTCCGACCAGTTTTGTGACTGGGAAGAGCTTCAGGACGTTGAACTCAACACGGGCCGGTGGTATGCGACCAACCAGATTCTCCCGGACGGTTCGGTCATCATCATCGGTGGTCGAGCCGCCAACAACATAGAATTCTATCCTCCGAAAGGTAAAGGAGCCGTCGAATTGCCGTTCCTTGCTGTCGTGGAGGATAATCAGATGGACAATCTCTACCCCTATGTTCATCTCCTCCCCAACGGTCATCTCTTTATCTTCGCAAACAATAAGGCAGTAGAATACGATTATACCATCAACGCCATCGTACGCAATTATCCACCGTTGGATGGAGGCCCACGCAACTACCCCTCCGCTGGATCGTCGGTGATGTTGGCGCTCCAAGGGGATTACTCCACCGCCGAGATCGTCGTCTGCGGTGGGGCGCAGTACGGTGCGTTCATCGTGAGGAGCACGGATACCCCAGCGCACGGTAGCTGCGGGCGTATCGTTGCCACCGATCCTGAACCCAATTGGGAAATGGAAGACATGGCCTTTGGCCGGATTATGGGGGATATGGTCATGCTTCCGACCGGTGAGGTGTTAGTCATCAACGGTGCTCAAGCAGGAACGCAAGGCTTTGAGATGGCATCCAACCCGTGTTTATACCCACTCCTGTACCGGCCAGACCAACCGGTCGGATTACGGTTCATGACTCTGAACCCCGGTTCCGTTCCAAGAATGTACCATTCGACGGCGAATCTGTTACCGGACGGGAGAGTTCTCATTGCCGGAAGTAACCCTCATTACTTCTACAAGTTCGACGCCGAATTCCCGACGGAATTGAGAATAGAAGCTTTCTCGCCGGAATATTTGTCGGCGGACCGTGCGAATCTCCGACCGGTTATCGAAGTATCTCCCGAGAAGATTCGGTACGGGAAGGGTTTCGAGGTGGTGGTGTCAGTTCCATTGCCAGTGGTGGAAAAGATGGAGGTGAATCTCGGGAACGCTCCCTTTGCCACGCACTCGTTCTCACAAGGCCAGAGATTGGTACGGTTGACGGTGACTCCAGCGGTGCCGGAACCAGACGGTGTAGGACGGTGGAGGATAGGGTGTACGGCTCCGGTTGATGCGAAGGTTGCTCCGCCTGGTTATTACATGGCATTTGTCATCAACCAGGGTGTGCCAAGTGTCGCCAAGTGGGTGCAAGTGTTATCTTGATCTTGTCCGCATTTGATGAATTTGGCGTAGACTATTAAAGGGGCCTGTGTGTGTACGTGTATGTTAGACTGAGATACGTGTATTGATCTTCCTGCCACGTGTCAACTGTAAGGAGGATCATAAGTGTTGGCAATTGGTTCACTCACCCTCACATGATTGAATTTGCAAATAATTTAAGATCGGATGATTTTTAACGATCTGATCTTCGTGTAATTATTTTTTTGTTTTAATAAAATTTTATGGATAGGTAAGAATCTCACGTGTTAAAATTTCAATTTAAATGAAAATTATCAAGTGACAAAATAGAAATACGAGATTGAGAAATAGCATGAGGACTAATGAAGATCAAAACAGTTCCAGCAACTTATAAAAGCTTTTAAAAACGATTAGTTAATTTTCATAAATAAAAAAAGAAAAAGAGAAATTAATTAGTCACCAAAACAGCCAAGTGAGTCAACAAATCTCATTAGTGATTAGTTGAATATTTTTAGTTACAACTGATTAATCTTAGTAGATTTCTACAAGGAAGTTTACCAAGCGTCAAAATCGTCTGCACTGAGATGATGAGGTGTAGTGAGCATCCAATGCCTGGAGTGCATGATCAGATTCTCCCAGTCATTAAATGCTCATTTCATTGCTCATTGTGGATAATTTGAACTTGTTTATTAGACTCCAAGGGGTTGACCAATATAATTCTCCGCAATGTGAGGTGTGAATACCACCTTGAAGGCCCAGGCAATTGTGACAGGTTGGAATCCAACATTGAAGTGTAACTGTGTAAGCGTTTGATAGGACAATCTTGAGTAATTGAAATTCTAAAACGAGTTCTTACTGGTGGACGTAGGCAGGAGGAATCACCAACAAATGGTTTTCGTGTGGACACTCAAGATCCACTCTAAATTTAAGTTCTGTTTTTTGGTGGATGTTACACAGTGGTCTCCCTGTTCCAGCTCTTCTTGGTAAATGGATGGATATTGACTCAAATGGTGTGTTTTGTGGTAAGGATACGGAGTTTGTATCTCACTTGTTGTTTTTATGCGAATTTTCATCTCACATTTGGGCTTGTACTATCGGGTTCGGATCTCACTCTTCGCCGGAAGTTTCTCTAGTGGGGTTTGTTAAGTTCTTTTTTACCCATACTTGTTTAAGCATGTCCGAGCGTCGGAGACTCTTTTGCATTTTTTCGATTGGTGCTTATTTTATATGGGAACATCGCGATGCTGTTATAAACCAAGCCGTCTTTCCTAACCCAATGGAGGTCATAAACAAAATGAATAGATGGCTTTCTGATTTGAAGGTTTATGCGGATTTTGTATCTAATGCTGTTTCCCCGTCTGTCACAGATCATCCTGAAGTCCGGTTGAGGGAGCTTTTTGGTTTACCTTTTTTGTCCTATCCTGTTTTGGTTCGTACAGGGTTTACTAATGTTTTGGGATCAGGATTTTCTTGGCTGTGTGGTGTATTATATAAAAGTCAATTCAGGTCATTACCAGGGGTGATACTTTCTACTAAGATCTTGGGGTTGAAATCGTCTGTAATTCTGATCTTGTACAATTCCGTGCAATATCACCTTCAGGCGATGACACGTGTATTGATACCAATACAATGGTCCAGATCTGGTACGACTAATAAAACATTAAATCAGTGAAGAGACATTTAAATCAGATCTGGACCATTGCATTGGTATCAATATACGTGTCACCCCCTGAAGGTGATATTTCACGGAATTATACGAGATCGGAATTGCAAACGATTTTTTTTCAAGATCTTGTGGAGATTGAAGCTGGCTGGATTCTACAGATTTTGCGGTTGATGACTTCTAGGGGATGGAATATATTTGAAATATGGTTCTCTTCTAAGGAATTACTTCAATCTTATTTCGATGCCGACAAGTGAATGCTGGCCACTTATCAATCTAACCACTTTTTGGGATATTTATGTTTGTTTTGATCACTTAAAGTTTGTGTATAAATGTATGGAGTCTGATCCTGCGATGTTATATTTAAGGACTGTTGGAGACTTGGTTAATTTAGGGTACACTAGCAGAGACCCTATCAGTTGTATATATTTCTAGTTTTTGTAATATATTCTTTTTATATAAAAAAAACATGGTTTTTTTTTTCTTTTTTTGATAAATTTCGTTTATTATTCTCAGTCACCTCTTTTTTGTTTTATGCTTTCTCATATTGGGTCGAAATATTTTTTTCTCTCTTAAATCTTTAACCAATTTAACCTCTTACAGGTTCCCAGATTTGGTCCACAAGGACATGATGGGCATATCTAGGAACCAAAATCTCACTTTCAATGAATTCTATTTTTAAATTAAACTCCTAATAACACGAACTAATGGTATTGCAGAACGAAATTATTACAATTTTTTTTTCTCTTAATTACATTATGAAATGGATAAGTATATTTAAATACAATTTTTTTTTCTTGCCAACAAGGAACCCCTCAAGCTTGTCAATGGTTCAAATCCAAGGGGTAAACCATGGTAAATATAATATTCTTTCTCTTGGAAGAGAGAAAAAAAGGCCAAAATGTTCCATTTACAAAAATAGAGAAAGTTTCTCAATCAATCAATAGTTGTAATCTCACCCTATTGTAAGAAGTCCTGAAACTACCCTATTGTAAATGTGGTGTGTGAAGATAATGTTCTTTCTCTTAAAATAGAGAGAAAAAAAAAAAGGTATAAATATTCCATTCACAGAAATAGAGAAAGTTTCCCTCTCTTTTTTTAGTGAAGAGAAAGTTTCATAGTCCTAATCTTACCCTAATGTATGAAGTCCCGAAACTACCCTTACGTATCAAAAAGTCCCATCCAACTATAAATGTGCTGGGTGAAGAGAAATTCAGTCTTACATACATTAATTATAAGATAGACTTTTGATTCAAAGGGGAGTGGAGTTTGTTAGAAGCCACGTGGTAGTATAAATTAGTATTAAAATTTATATTAATTAGACATATGCATGTGTTATCATTAAAGTTGTTAAGGCCAGATTTGGTAGAAATGAAGTTATATAAAAATTTCTGTTGTAAAATGAAATAAAATGCAATGAGGAACAAATCATATGAGAAATTTTAATTGAGAGTATTTATGCATAGTGATATGAAAACATGTGGTCAACATTATACGATGAAAGTTAAAAATTTGTAAATTACTATTTTGATTGAAAAGTAAATAAATCATCATGTTTATTATGTTTTGAGTTTGTTATATAATTTTTTTTGGTAATCATAGTGAATCTTTTCCTTTTTCTGTTTAAAAATGTACTTCTAATTGAACGAGGTTGAGTAAGTTTGAGAAATAAAATTTAAGAAATGAACTTAACATAAAGTTAACAATTGAAAAATGAGTGAATGTTTCACCAAAAAAAAAAAAAAAAAAAAAAAAAAAAAAAAAAAGAAAAAAAAAGTGAACACCGTTGAGTGCCCAACTCTATAGATGAGCCCGATCCCATTAGATGATGAGAGATAAAAATTTGTAGATCACTATTTTTATTGAAAAGTAAATAAATCATCGTGCTTCTTATGTTTTGAGTTTGTTTTATAATTATTTTGGTAATCATAGCTAACTTTTTCTTTTCAAAAATGTACTTCTAACAGAACGAGGTTGAGTAAGTTTGAAAAAAAATTCAAGAAATGAACTTAACATAAAGTTAACAAATGAAAAATGAGTGAATGTTTCACCCAAAAATAAAAAAAAATAAAAAAAAGGTGAATGCCATTGAGTGCTAGAACCCAAAAGTTAAAGTTATCAGTTTATGAGGTACAATTGATAAATGAAGTCATCTAAGGTTCTAGATGTAGTGAGTGGGGGAGATGTAGTAAGTTGGGGATTATCATACGTGTGTAGGTAATATTGATTTATTTCTAATGGTGGTTTTGATAATATGTTGAATTTCCCAACTTAAAACCTAAGGTTGTTGGGTGAAAAAGACTAACTAGTACATGAAATCGTGCAAGGTCTTAGACATAGTTGATGTAGAATTATTTGTTAATCCATACATTGTTTTACACACAATATACTTGGTGTTGCTATTATTATTAACATAATAATGTTGTTAACACAATATAGTCTGAGTCAGCGGAGCAGTACAATTGGTAGTGTGATATACCAGAGTCACTCAAAGTATCAAATATAGTATCGATTGAGAGTATTAGAGAGAAGTGAGAGTATCAGAGATGGTAGGTAGAGTTTCAGAGGTTGCTTGAGTGTCTTGGGTGTGGCATTGGTGCAAGTTTCGATTTTCCAAGCTCGATATCGGTAATTTTAATTGGTCTATTTACATTCGAGGAATTTTGGTCATGGAGATATTTTTTTGGTCTCAACTTCCCTGTGTAATAAAAAAATATTTTTCGATGTCTTGATTCGATATCAGATGAAGAAGTTATGACCCACGGAAAGTCTAGGAGAATTTTAATCATCTTATATGGTCGAGCCTGATGATAGTTCTAGAAGATTATAGAGCCTCAAATCATGAATGTAATGCAAATTGTTTTTTACTCGATTCAAGTTCAGACGAGGAAGGTATACCCATTTTCGTTCAGGTAATGTGGGCCCCACCTGGTGAGGGTGGCTGTAGAGGGAGCGTTATTGAATTTTTGTGTTGATGGGTTGTGATTTGGTGATGTGGCACAATGGCAAGGAGCACATAGACTGATGGTTCATGAAGTTGTTGATGAGGTGGTAGATGGGCTGGCATGGCTTGCTAAGTTAGTAAGTTTGGTTGAGGTGGATGAGCATGTGTCTAGGTTCCACTGGTGTCAAGATGGTATGCAATTGTCACATGAGCGCGGCATTTGATGCGGCAAGACCCATGGCCACATAGCCAGCCATGGCCATCACACAAGCTAGTCACAGAATCATGCGGCTAGCCCATGTAGCTTTGGCTAGGCATAGTGCAAAGACATGCTGGGTTAAAAAGAGAGTCGGCCAAAAGGAATGGAAGGCACGCACATGGAGGTCACTTGAGGGCCGGCCGGCCAGCAGCCAAGAGCATGAGAATCGGCCATGGGTGTTATGGATTTTTTCCAAGTATGGCAGTGTGTGGAATGTGTTCACCGAAATGCCTCTTAGTGGCTGTTCAAAATTTTGCTCTCGGTAAGTAAGCTAAAGGTTCAATTGGGGTTGAAGGTAATAAATACTTAAATCCCAAAAATCAGCTTAATTAGCTAAACCGTCCATTTAAAGTAATCTGGACAATCCAGATCAAGTATGTTCTCAAGACCCAATCAAAATCCGCAACGTGGTTTCTACTTTTTTGGGTGATGTTCTCAATTCATGAAAAATCTTCATCCAACGACCATGGTCTATTGTGTGATGATCCACATCTCACGCTGTCTCTCTGATAGCATCTTAAGGCCCAAATTCTGGCCCTTATTTTTTCCTTTTAATGGTGTGGCATTCCCACTGCTGACATGGCAGCTGATTCTCCATATTTCGTAGGTAAACTTTGGAAGATAAAAATATTCCATTTCTTGCATTTTGATAGGTCCAACTTCATTTGGGCATAGCTCTCTCGTTTCAAGTCAATTTTATTGATTCAAGTTGCTGGTGGTTCATCTCTTTGTCATCAATCCACCTGAAACAAAAAGGGAGAGTGGTTTGGAGAAAAAAAAAGTGCACAAAATTTTGAAGATGGAAAATTTCACCTCTTGTGTGCCTTGATTGAACTCCAGCAACAAAAAGCAAGCTATGTGGGTTTTATGGAAGATTGTTTGAGCTTGGTTGTTGGGTGATAATGGTGGTGTATTGATGAGAAGACTTCTTTTTTTTTTTTTTTTTTTTTTTTTTGGTAGAAGTACTGATGAGAAGATTTTTGTTTTTTTGTAGAAGTATTGATGAGAAGACAATATTAAAGGAAAAAGTGAAAAAAGCTAAGGTTTGAAATCTCCTCTCACTCGCTTGTATTGAATATGGTTGTTAGCTTCAAGAGAGTTATTTTAAAGCACTATTAATGGGGAATGGTGTTGAAAAACTTGTTTGAGAGCTTACATTGAAGACATTGCATGTAAGGAAAAAACAGAGAGTAGGGAATAGGGTCATTGATGGATTGAGCTTCAGTTGTACATTCTATGTTCTTTAAGCAATATGTTGAGCTAATGGGGATGCTTGTGAGCCATTGTTGAAGTGAGAAGAGAAGAGAGAAAGAGAAAATAAAAGAAAAGAAAGAAAACAGAAAAAAGAAAAGGAAGAAGAAGGATGAAGAGGGAGCTAAATAATGTAATTTTCTCACATTTGCATGTTACAAGGTTATGCACATAAAAAATGCTAAATGAGAGGTTTCGATGCAATCTAGACACTGGTTTACCCATGAATTGGTTCACATGTGATCAAGAGTAAGATGAGAAGAATTTTCGTTAAAACAATCAAGGGCAAATGAAGAATTTTTCACGTTTGTAGGTTACAGGGTCATGCACATAAAAGATGTTAAATAAGAGGATTCAATGCAATCTAGACACTGGTTTACCCATGGATCGATTCACATGTGATCAAGAGCAAGATGAGAGGAATTTTCACTGAAGCAATCAAGGGCAAATGAGTAATTTCACATCAAATTAGAAGTTTGATCAAGAGATTTGAGTAACAAAGAAGAATCGGACAAGGGTGGACTTGCGTAAGTTTGAGAAGAGAAGTGTAGGGGCATGATGATAATTTTAAAAGATCACGAGTTCTCTGAAAAATATTGAATATTGGATTTCTTGCGTTCGTAATTTAAAATGGTGCATCTTTAATTTTCAATTCGAGTTAATACGGAGACAGGATGGAGAGATATAGCTAAAAAACTGGTTTTGGTTAAATTGAAATTTAGAATTTAGAATTTAAAAAATAAATAAATTCAAAATTTTCTCTTCTCTCTCCTATGTCTAAGCCTGACTATCTCTTTTCCATTCCTATTTTCTCATGGTTTCCTTATTTCTTTTCTTACTAGTATCTCTCTTTTTCCTACTTTGGTTTCTAACTATCCTCTATCGATCTTCTCTTACAAGTAATTCTCCCTTTCTTAAACTACTTCTAACACACTCTCCTTAGCCTATAAATAAGAACCTAATTCACAACTTGAGAATCACAATAAACTTTTTAGAGAGTTTTTTTTTTTTTTTTTTTTTTTCTCTTGAGTTGTATGTAAAGATTGAAGTTGAAATTTGGAGCTCTTAAGCTTGGATTTTTACAGTATATATTCAGTAAAATATTTCTTTTTATTCTATTTTTTATTTTAGATTTAATTAAATATCATGTCTTGTCAATTTTTTAATAATTTTTCATCTTTCTTCATTGCTATGGTTAACTAAATCCCACAACTTGAGGATTGGATAAAACCATGAGATGAAAAGTAGCTTGTAAGCAATTGATGCCTGTTTTCTTAATTCCATGTCCAAAACCCTATTACAAAATCAAAATTATATATGCCATTGTTTATCTTTTGTATGCATAATTTTCAATACGATCTTGTCTATAATCTAATGTTATGTATGTGTTGAATCACTCATGGGACATATTAGATTAAAAATCCATATTTTCTATTAACTTATTCAAGCATGCGATATATGGCTATATTGTTTGTAGATTATTCTTAAATTTCATGATGGGTTCTAATTCCTAGGTGTTTTTCTAGATCATAATTTCACACATCTCTAATGTTTGCACAATTTTAGGTTTATTAGTCAGTATTGCCTTCATCGTAGGTTCACTTTATAATTGCATATTTAATTTAATTCCATAGTAAATTCTTGTCTTTCATTATTGTTAGTTTAGTTTACTTTAATTTGTGACAATCTTATTAGTTAATACATTTTACTTACGTTAGAACTGTATTTTTCATAGAGCTCATCTCCCTGTGTTTGGCTCGTAGCTACATACGATCTGTGCACTTGTGGTATTACTTTATTTCTCAATCACCTCCAATGAAGCTCTACAACCTATTAGAACTTTTCCAGGACACTAGGTTACTAGAGACAAGGGCTTGTGCATATTTCTAATCTTGCATTTATTTCAGTATATTGTCTGTATCCCTATATGTGGTAGGTATAAGAAAAATGTTGTAAACCTATATTAGCATGTGTTTGACTGTAGGGCATTTATACAAGCTCATTTTATTGTATTCAATTGTAGGTGGTGTTTAATGGGTACTAGACACTAGAGGTGGGTGCTCCCTAGCAATGAGTGCTGCTATTTGTATTGACACTGCATGTGCCCTCCTAGTTTTATGTTGGGTAAGCCTGATAGTGGGTGCTATCACTTATATTGGCACTGAGTAATCTCTCAAATTTATGCTTGGAAAAACCTAGGTGTGGGTACTCTCAATTATAGGTGCAATATTCATAATGTGTTGAGTAGATACGAAGCATTTACATGCACTACTCTGGGGACGTATGCAATTTTTCAAACTGCATAAAAACCTTTGTGTTGTTGGTGTGTTTGCTTTTGTGTTTCTTGTATTGCATTTAGAGTGCCGTGTGCTATAGGGTGGGTGTGCACACCTAGAAGTTCCTATGATGGGAGGTTGAGTATGTACACGACTATGTGTCTATCAATTACATGCCAATAGTGATTTCCCTGTTAGCGTGCACAGTAAGAAAAGAAAAAAGAATTCTAGACACTAATGCACCCCCTCTTAATGTCAGACAGGACTCAACATACATGATATGGCTAACTAAGAAAGGCCATTAATCTATGATTGGGTCCCTTCTCTCCAAAAGGCAATCTTCCAAATCACCAATCCACGTGTCTGACAAGTGGTTGACATAGGGTGGAAAATGATATAGAAACAATTTTCGTCAATGGATTAATAAATAAAATCAATGAATTAACAAATAAAAGACAAAAGATTTTGTGCACAATTGTGCATGATTTATGGTCATGCACACAACTGTTGGATGAGGGATGAAGGTCTACAGTGCAATCTCTCAACCCCCATCCAACGGTTGTGCATTTAATTATGTGCTATGCACAACTGAGCTCAAAACCTCTCCCCTATAATAAAAAGTAGTAAATTAGTTGGTGAATAGATATAATCAATCGATTTCAATTGTACATATAATCAAATTTTATTTTAGTAAGCCAATCACCAATTTTATTTTATTTTATTTATTTATTTTTCTAAAAGGTGAACAAAAAATATATTAATCTGAAATATAAAGTTGTACAAAAAATAAGTCCAAGCATTCTCAAATTGGGATAATATACAAATTTACCTTTGCTCCACCTTTGGTATTGTCATCAGTAGAGCCGAGGGAAAAAAGATTTACTTAAGAAATCATCTTCGGCAATGCCATCAGTAAGGACCTTAAAATAACAAAAAAAAAAAAAAAAAAAAAAAAAAAAAACCATACATGAACTAATCACCCATTCTCAAAACGACATTGGTGTCTTTCTTGAAAGTCTCAGATTACATCGTGAGGAACAAAAGTGGGAGAATTTGGCCACTTGTTCGAATATCATTGAGCTGCACTATTCTTAGTTAGTAAATCTGCCACTTTAATAACAATGTGTTAATTTTCCAGCAAATTGAGCTTAAGGATATAGCATAATGAGTCCATTTATGTATGAATCTCCATGGGATGGAACCGATAAAAATATTAAGGAGTGAGGATAACAACAGTAGAATCACACTCGATCCATAGATATCATATTTTTTTTTCCTAGGCAATATGTACTCCAATAAAAAAATGTCAAAAACTTCGCAAAGTAATTTGTGTGAATACCCAAGTAAGATGAAAAACTATCTTGGGGTTTAACAATATTATAACCTAAAAAAAAAAAAAATGGATCAGCAATAGAGCGACTTGGATTCCCTAGAGGGCACCTGTCATTATTGAACTTGATCCATCGCATCTCTTTCTTGATCCTCTTAACTTCAAATAATTTCCTTAAGAATTGGATGTGAAAAAGGAGCTCCCAAACTCCAAGAAATTAAAAGAGAATTTATTGAATGAATTTTGCAAGGCATGAAAATAAAAGTGTCTAATATTTTGAATGATATATTTAATGAGGGCACGTGAAAGACTACATTTACCATCAAACCGCCTTCTGTTTCGCTCTTGCCAGATATGTGAAGGAACTAAAATAAATCCTTCAAGCCACATGCATGAAACTCTTCCACCAAATAAACATACATGAATAGATGCTTGCCCAGGCCAAGGAATCCTGGAAAGATCAAGAAAATACCACCATATTTTCCTAGAAAAGGGCAATCCAATAGGATATAGTTGAAGCCTTTTGAAATATGAGCATCAATAGGCTACTTGAGATGCATCATCCGCCATCCAAAGTTTGATTGTCTAAGTCACGGGTAAGAGGCCTAAACAGTAGGAAACCAAGCTGATTTTGAAGTTGCTTGATGGATACCATTCCAAGCTAATTTGATGGTAAAGAGGTTAGATTTCGTTAAATTCAAAATGCGAATATCTTCTTCATGATATAAAGGAAGAGAAATATCAAACGCATCCTTAACGGTTTGCTGCAAAAAAGAGGAAGAAACATGGAAAATGACCAATTAAAGTACACAATAAAGTTAGAACTTTTGCCTCAAAAGTTCCAAAAAATGAACTACTCAATTCCGATCAGCTTGGAATAGAGTTATCTCCTAGCCAATTGTCGTGCTAGAAATTAATATTCGAGCCATTCCCTATAATCTAAGTCTCATGGTTTGTAAAATAGTTCTATACCTTCTTAGTACGAGTCTAAATGGAGGAAGAATGGTAATAAGGCTTTAATGACCCATCCTAAAATAAATTTAGTTCTAAGGTACTTCCACATAGAAGAGTCTTCAGTCTTGATTGTCTAACAAAGCTTACAGAGGAGGAGGGCCTTGTTACTATCACGTAGACTTCTAATACCAATACCCTCTTCCTCTTTGGCTTGCATAAAAAAATGAATTTCACCGTTGCTCCCTTAGATTGATCTAGATCACCACTCTAGATAAAATTTCTCATCTATCACTTCATCAATGAGACCAATGAAGAAGGCCACCAATAAGAAGTTATGGACCATAATACCTGAGATAACAGATGTCACATGATATATTCTACTCACCATGGAAATCATCTTACCTTCCCATACTTGGAGCTTAGATTTGAATTTCTCAATAAAAAGAAGGATATGATCTCTCTTAATTTGGCCTTTAAAAATGTCCACTCCTAGATACCTTATTGGGAAAGAAAATTTTCAGAAAAACAAATAAGATGTTAAATTCTTGATCTTCTCAAAGGATTTACTCTACCCAAGAATAACCTACTTTTCATCAAATTATTTTTTGAGCAGAGTATTGCTGATATTTTGATAAGAAAATACTTTAGGTTCCTTACATATTTAATTCCATCATTCATAAATAAGAAAAAATTATCAACAGACAATATGATTAACAAAGAACCCTCTGCAAAGAACCTTTTTCACAATGATGATTAACAAGGGAACTAGAGAGGATCTCCTTGCCTGATACCTCTTGTGAGGATCAACAGGGTTTCATAGACCTCTCCTTGTGAAAAGAGCGGTGTGGTCCGATGGTCTCTATTGACTGGAAGTCGCCACTTAGATTAGGATTTAGACCAATTACTAATTGAAATTCAAATTAAAATATGCTTCCATCTGAATTGTCTAACCCAGTGCTAGGTTCATGTTAGGTTGCGATCCAAGGAAGGGGTTATGCACCTCGATCCACCCCTAGGACCGTGCAAAACTCTAATTTTCCCTTCTTCTTTGAGAGCTGAGAGCCCTCTGCAAAGAACTTTTTTCACAATGATGATTAACAAGGGAACTAGAAAGGATCTTGCCTGATACCTCTTGTGAGGACCAGCGGCTTTTCACAAACCTCTTCTTGTGAAAAGAGCAGTGTGGGTCCGACGGTCTCTATTGACTGGAAGTCACCACCTAGATTAGGGCTTAGACCAATTACTAATTGAATATCAAATTAAAAAGTGCTTCCATCCAAACTGTCTAACCCAGAGTTAGGTTCATGTTAGGTTGTGATCCAAGGAAGGGGTTATGCACCTCGATCCATTCGATAAAAATCGGACTTCTACCTTAGGCATACACACAAATTATTGAATAGACCGTTAAAGTTTTGAATATGTACAAACATCATAGTCACACACAAAAGAAAACATGGCAAAGAAAGGTAGAGAAATAGGTTCAAATTCACATACCTGCATCCAGTTGCTTCGCATGGTTAGTATACGAAAAGTAAAGTAAGCATGCTGAATAATGAAAAATAATGACGAAGCTAGCCTTAACATTCATCTCATAGAGCATAATGTAAATGGAATTGAACATGGGGTTAGGGATCATTTGCATACAACCGATATTGAACACGCGAATCCCGTGAACACAACTAGCATAGTTAATAAAAAAAATATTGAAGATGTAATGCACAAATCTGCTAAAAGAAGAAAATACTACAAGTAAACCTTTGGCAGAAAATTGAAACAAAATTTTGAAAAATCAGATAAAACCAGTTTAAATAGAATTCATTGATATGTACAATTTTTAAAGATAAAAGTTTTACAAAAAACCTTAGGAAAATATCTTTAGAAGGTTTGCAATCCAAAATTCCATTAAACGGAAATCCCAGTTTTGCTTCGGCCAGCAAAAGAGAAAATATAAAAAAAAAAATTATATATATATATGAAATTTGTATAGCAGCTAGATTACAAAATAAGTCTACAACATGAAAGAAGGAAGTTTTATAAAAAGTCATACAAAAAGTAATGTAACATATTGCATTTTACTACTACCCTACTATGGACAACAGTGAGTTATGCTTAGTAAAAGTACGATAAATGAGAGCACAAAATTAGATTGAAGATCTTTACAAATTGAGTGATAGAGGACTTACCCCTCTACAACTTTTGTGCAAGGTGTTCTTTGGTTGGAAGGGTGTATGCTCAAGTGGTCAGTGCAAGCTCAAAATGGTGCGAAGTACAACAACAGTTCCCTCATGATTCCAGTGTGCGAATCTCGGATTCTCGGCTGCTTGAACACTTGTCAGGTACGTGAGATACGTATATGATCAGATTAGGTAGAATCCCCAAAATGTGGGAGGGGTCATCATTGGGAGGCTCCTTGGTCACTAAGGAAGGTATATGATTGCTTCCATGGAGGGTGTGATCTCATTCCATGCTTGAAGAGATATTTGGTTTATTTATGGGAAGTATATACTCCCACATAGTGTAGAAAATTAACACATGTGTTTTAGATGTCATAGGGTCTTAGATTTAGTCTAGATACGTCCCTTGGGTGTCAAGGTATGAGATTTGATCATGATTTACCTAAAGAGTGAAAAAATCCTATAAAATCATAGGACCCGATAGACTTTGCACTCTGGCCGACATAGTTAGTAATTAGCTGAAGTCGGCTAGTGTGCAAATATTATTGGTCATAATGCATTCGGTGTCAGCTCTGAGTCAGTATAACTCCGGCTCGAGTTGACTCAGAGGGTTTGGTCCAATTGGGTTTGTGACTCAGTTTAAGACTGGTCTATGATATATTGGGTAGTCTTGATCAATTCTATGGGTCAAAGCCATTAACTATTCGTTTTGAAAATATTTCGTTCATTTTTAACCATCCTATGCTAGCATGGAAATAGAAGTATACTGCCTAGGGTGAGGATTTAGCCTCGACCGTAAATGTATGAACCATTCATGTCTAAGGGATTCTCAACTTATCATTGCATGGCTCTTTTAGGGGGGGAGGGAGGGTGACAAAATCTGGTGTCTACGCCTCTTTCAATACCAAAGAAGTCAACTGGTCCTCCATTAAATAAAATAGACAAATTGACAGAGGATGAAAGTTGATGGATCTACTTAACCCAAACCACACAAAGCTTAAATTTTCTTATTACATCAGACCTGAAATACCACTACATCATGTCATATGCTTTTTGAATGTCCAATTTAAGACCGATACTACCTCCAACAACCTTTTTATATAGAGAATTTGTTATCTTAGATGTCATGCATATGTTAGAGAAAATTACCTTGCCTTTCTGAAAGTTCCTTGTTCCTCAGATACAAACTTGTATCCATTATGGAAGTTTTGCTTCTCTAGGAAATTTCCCAAGAAAATTGGACGAAACTTGTCTAGGGATATTGCACCATCAACTTTAGTGATCAAAGTGATAAGATTATTGCTTACAGCCTTAATAGTAATGCCTTCACTGAAGAAATTAATAATAACTCAACATACATAAAATTTGACAGTGTTCCCGCAAATTCTAAAAAATGCCTTTGTAAAACTATCTGGACCGAGAGCAGTATTGGGGTCTAAATCAAATATTGCTGCTTTAATCACCTCCTTTCTAGGAATAGAAATAAGAGACACATTATTTGAATCAGACATTATAGATGGGATGGAAGCTAATATATCTGACCGGGGACTAGAATTGGCTTTTCTATGGAAAGACTCGTAAAACTCTGAGATGTACTAGCCAATTTGATAGAAATTAGTTAACTGATCACAATCTTCCTTCTTTAAAACTCTAATAAAATTCTTTGCTCTCCAAATCTTCGTAGAATGATGAAAAAACTAAAAGTTTCGATTGTCAACCAATGAATCTTTGACTTCTTAGCCCATAATTTTGTTGTGCATCCGAAGAGCTAATTTATGATTATCTTTGATGGCTTCCTGCTCACAATCAAACAAAATATCATTGAGAACCGTAAGAAAAAGAATGTGGGCAATAGGTATAAGGTTTTGACAAATACAGATTTAAATATTATTAAATAATGAAGAAGAATACCACTTATTGGTTCAAATAGAAATACAGTAATGTTGATAAAAGTCCTCCAAATATGTGTAGAGTTGAGTCGTTTTGATATATTCCCCTTAAGGTATTTGAATGCCCTGTAACTGTGTACAACCGGGTTGACCGTATGTCCTCACCTCTAAGATAAAACAACTCACCAACCACTTAAGTTGTAACTCCAAAGTGATTACAATAGGGAATTACGAAGGTAACTTAGTATTTTTACTGTTTATGGAAGGTAGAAATTAGAGTTTGTTAAGGCAAAACATGGACTGTTAAGTTTGTAGAACAACAAGTAAAGAGTACTGGCAAAGAGCAATTTTACCACAGTAAGGTTTCAAAAAACGTAACAGAGAACAATCTCATTTTGTACTTCTATCTTTATAGAACTGGAGGTGTTTGTACACATACATGGGTGTCTGTATACATACATGTATATGTCTATATGTTGTATATATACAGATACATGTACTCATACCAATAGGTGTGCCTGGACAACTGTATGTATGGGGCCTTTCATGTATACACATGTGTCTCTTAAGGTCACACTTTAATACATATGGGTCTTTTCATGAACCAACTATATAGGTACATATGGGTCACTTCATGAAACAACCGTACAGGTAGGTATGAGTCATTTCAAAATTCAAATTCGAATGTTGAATCAAAACTCATTTGTGTAAGAAGGTATAACTTTTGACACACACACTCACATACCCACACCAACACCAACATCCACATCCATACCCGACCTTGACCTTGGCCTCAGCCTTGACCTGACTTGGCTCGGCTTGGCTTGGCTCGGCTCGATTAATAAGCACTTAAGGAGACCCCCACACATACATAAGAAGGGAGAGTTCCTCTACAAAGGGTTTGCATCCTTAGAAAACAATCCTACTTATATATCCGTCACACATTTTTCTTCCAAAACCAATGAGGGACTAAATTTCAACGAGTTACTTTAGCTCTTGGCAAAAGTGTCCATACTTATGTACTAATTTATTTCGAAAACCAAAAAGGGGGAAGTGGTTTTAGACTTTTTGAAACTTAAGAAATTACACTAAAGTAATTTATTATTTATAATAATATAAAATCCAAAAAGACACACCATCTCTATAGCTTCCTAAGCATCCTCAAGAATCATCAATGTTCAATTGACATCGAAATCTGTATTGGGGAAAACTGACCGAGACCATACTCATAGAACCACCTTCAATCTCGTAACTTCCAAGTGACAATAAAGAATGAGAAGCTAAACACAAATTCACTCCAAGACTGTTGAACCACATTAGAGAATTCTTCATGTTCCATGCAAAATCTCTATGATATATAAACGGATAAAAAAAAAAAAAAAAAAAAAAAAAAAAAAAAAGAAAAAACAAAACAAAACCAATGGAGAATGATCCAAGACTACCCTTGGTCTGAAAAACACCTTGATAGAAATCCATCCATGCTTCATTAACAAAACTCCAATCAAAGACAATCATTACTTACCTCTTTTATCATTTTTCCATGTATCGACAAATATTTGTTGCTTCTAAACGGGACAACTTAAGCAATAATGTTGAGTCAAGCATGACAACAAACTTAGAAACTAAATCTTAAATTAAAAGATTCTAATCCTTGTTTTCAACGTGATATTAAAATCCCCAACAACAGACCAAGTAAATCCAGCCTCGCACGGAAACTATTGGCATGGTGGCAGGCACCGGAGAAATTAAAAAATTTCCCCAAAGAATCAAAGTACACAGTAATTTGGTGATCTGAGACGCAAGTCATATTCGGTCTTGTGAGGGAATCCTTCCATGACACCCACAGATTTTATATCTAAAGCCAATCAATGATCATGTGAATGGTCAGGTGGGGCCAACTTTTAGTGGTTGGTGGGCGTGAGCATCCTGTAACTTTGTGCCAAATTCCCCTTCCCACTCTTCCACACGTAAAGAAGAAGTAAAGAAAAATAGTGAAAAAAACAAAATTTTGAGAATTTTAAATAGTAGGTAAGACAAGAAAAAAAATTAAATGTGTAGTATAAGATTGACCACTAAAATTTAATTAGGGCCCAAATTAAACAAGAAACTAATAATTAAAGCTCTCTTCCTATTCAACGTCAGACTTTTCAATTTGGCATGCCACTTGGCATTTTTTTTAAATGTTTTAAAAGTAAATTAAAGAAAAAAATAAAAACATATGGGAAAGTAGAGGTGGGTTGGTCGCCATTTTCTAATGAGTTTGGGCATAGAAAATGCAAATGGGATAGCGTTCCTTCTCCGTAAACAAAATATTGGGAAAAAAAAAATCCTGAAAGACTACATGTACCCTGCACCAAGATTCATGAAAGGCGAAATGACAAATGACAAACCTGCTTTCAATGAAAAGCAAAACTCTTACCGCATGTACGTATTTCTGAGTTGATGCAGAAACCACATTGCGTTTTAAGGAACTCTCTCCCAATAAATAAATATAGGATCAAAAGTAGTATTAATAGCTTCAAAACTAATTCTAGACCTTATAGTAAATCCGTTTTACATTGACTCTCTCTCTACTCATCCCCTTTAGCAATTTGATTCCATTTGTTTCCATTGCTTATAGTGATTAAAACAAAACAGTCAAAGTTAATAGAAAGGACTCAAATGTTACAAAATTGATAAAATTATAATATATCTCCATTAAAACTGAATTTTTTTTCTTTAAAAATGAACAAAAAGTTTTGGCCAGTTTCGTAGAAATGAAATTAAGTAGGCAACTAGAATTCTCTCACAACCAACCAATTAAAGTTGATAGGGAAAGTGGTGGACCCATCTCAGGGAGGGGCATTGTTTGATAGGGAATCCTTTATTATTTTGTCTGTTTGTTTTATTTTTTTATTGTTATTATTATTTCTAATTTTAATCTAATGCTACATTTGAGCCTTTTTTTTGTTTCTTTAGAACAACGCCAAAGACACCATTAACTGATCCTCACTATGAGTGGTTTACTTAGTGATATGGATGTGGGTTACCTTCCAAGATAATCAAAGAAAAAAGGAAAAAACCAAGTGACGCTCTTCATTCGGTGGTTAGCAACTTGGAGGACCTAAATGTTTTCTTTTAACGGTGGAAGGTAGATTAGTACCCCACAAATTTTTTTAGTCAAAACACGTAAGGATTTAATTGACAAAAAATCAAGGAGGTGGCCACCGAAATCAAGACAAAAAGAACTAGAAGCTTCAAAAGCTAACATATGAGTTTCTTGACTTTTTCTTTTTTTGTTAGATACATTTCAGTTCGAATAAGACACAAGAAAGAAGTATTACAAGAATCAATAAAAGAGGTTAATAGATATGAATAAATAGACAAATATAAAGCAATTACAAAGGAAAACAATATTGTCAACAATAGCTTCTGATGCCCAATCAAGTGGGAGATTGTTGGATTTATGGGTTAAATTAATTATTTGGGTTGATTAAATGGGTGAGAGTCAAATTGCATGAACCGATTCGGTACACTCTCAAGTTTAGGGATATGCTGGCTCAATCCATTGTGGTTTAGGGTTTTGAGTGCAGGACAGTATTATAAATACTAGGTTTTGGGTCCCTACAGCCATTATTCACTCTTCCCCACTTTACCACTAAAGTGAGAGAACCAAGGAGGTTTAAGGGTTGTAAAAGATCCATAGCCAAGCCAAGAGAGCGAAAGTGAGAGTGACCAACATCAATCATCTTCAGCATACTAGGTGAAAGGTACGAATCGATCCTCCATAATTTTACATAGATTCGTGTTCTTGTTTTTCCTGTGTGGTTTCCTCAATAGGGTTTCAAACTCAAACCCATAGGGAGTTCTAACAGGGAAGCCACACCTTAAGGGACAACTCCATGGCAGCCTTTGATAGATGATGATGATCATGAGCCATTAATAAAAGCCACAAAACGGGCTGGAGGTACCCGGCGGGAAAGAAACTCACTGCCATACACAGCCAAATTAAGGATGTTCCGGAGCCATCTTCAACAATTTCCCTCCAACCTCTCATATGCATGAAACCCAATATCTGAGTAGATGCAACCTCACGCTATTAGTATATATAGTCTCATGCATACATGTGAGAGGTTGGAAAATCATTGAAGAGAATCCCAATCTACCAAGATTTCTTCTACAAACCACTGAAAAGCAAATATACCAGACATTAAGTCCAACGGTGTGAAATTGAAAATAACTTTATTTTGTGGTTTTTTGCAATGCCGCAACACTTGAGGAACGGAAGAGGGTCGAGCATCTACACCAATTGTAAGAGCTTCGATTTTGCAGGTCGTCAGTGTCAGATTCCTTCGATTCAATTCACGTAGCTTCGTCAGTGTGGAAATGGTTGAATTCTGGCTTTCTTGCATTTCGATAGAAATATAATCTCACACCTTTGAGGGGCATTTTCACCACTAAAATGGAGTTGGTATTCTGGTTAACATCTTTAAATTATAGAGGAGAGATGTAATTGCCGAAAACACAGATGTAAAGATGTAATTAGGCCTTAGTACAGGAGAGCAGGCGTAATTTTTTTCCCCTTATTTTTGATTTTTCAAATCCACGCAACAGCGGGCCATTGATGAATATTAGAATGATTTTGAAATAGATTGGTAAAAAGAAACCCATTCACAAAAGGTATCACCCCTAAACTACTGAGAGTCAACCCAGAGCGGGGACGCTCGTCAACACGTCGCAGCTAAGGGTCAAAAAATCAAAGCATGGATAGATTCGTTGGCAAATATGGCAGGTAGGGGTATCAAAACCACTCATTCAGCCTTGAACCCGCCCCACCCCCCACCCCT
>NC_056560.1:27568503-27752837 GCF_013358625.1 Macadamia integrifolia | reverse complement strand
TAAAAACATATGGGAAAGTAGAGGTGGGTTGGTCGCCATTTTCTAATGAGTTTGGGCATAGAAAATGCAAATGGGATAGCGTTCCTTCTCCGTAAACAAAATATTGGAAAAAAAAAAATCCTGAAAGACTACATGTACCCTGCACCAAGATTCATGAAAGGCGAAATGACAAATGACAAACCTGCTTTCAATGAAAAGCAAAACTCTTACAACATGTACGTATTTCTGAACTAATGTAGAAGCCACATTGCGTTTTAAGGAACTCTCTCCCAATAAATAAATATAGGACCAAAAGTAGTATGAATAGCTTCAAAACTAATTCTAGACCTTATAGTAAATCAGTTTTACATTGGCTCTCTCTCTACTCATCCCCTTTAGCAATTTGAACCCATTTGTTTCCATTGCTTATAGTGATTAAAACAAAACAGTCAAAGTTAATAGAAAGGACTCAAATGTTACAAAATTGATAAAATTATAATATATCTCCATTAAAACTGAATTTTTTTTTTCTTTAAAAATGAACAAAAAGTTTTGGCCAGTTTCGTAGAAATGAAATTAAGTAGGCAACTAGAATTCTCTCACAACCAACCAATTAAAGTTGATAGGGAAAGTGGTGGACCCATCTCAGGGAGGGGCATTGTTTGATAGGGAATCCTTTATTGTTTTGTCTGTTTGTTTTATTTTTTTATTGTTATTATTATTTCTAATTTTAATCTAATGCTACATTTGAGCCTTTTTTTTTGTTTCTTTAGAACAACGCCAAAGACACCATTAACTGATCTTCACTATGAGTGGTTTACTTAGTGATATGGATGTGGGTTACCTTCCAAGATAATCAAAGAAAAAAAGAAAAAACCAAGTGACGCTCTACACTCGGTGGTTAGCAACTTGGAGGACCTAAATGTTTTCTTTTAACGGTGGAAGGTAGATTAGTACCCCACAAATTTTTTTAGTCAAAACACGCAAGGATTTAATTAACAAAAAATCAAGGAGGTGGCCACCGAAATCAAGACAAAGAGAACTAGAAGCTTCAAAAGCTAACATATGAGTTTCTTGACTTTTTCTTTTTTTGTTAGATACATTTCAGTTCGAATAAGATGCAAGAAAGAAGTATTACAAGAATCAATAAAAGAGGTTAATAGATATGAATAAATAGACAAATATAAAGCAATTACAAAGGAAAACAATATTGTCAACAATAGCTTCTGATGCCCAATCGAGAGGGGGAGCCACACTTAAGGGGCAACTCCATGGTAGCCTTTGATAGATGATGATGATCATGAGCCATTAATAAAAGCCGCAAAACGGGCTGGAGGTACCCGGTGGGAGAGAAACTCACTGCCATACACAGCCAAATTAAGGATGTTCCTGAGTCATCTTCAACAATTTCCTTCCAACCTCTCATATGCATGAAACCCAATATCTGAGTAAATGCAACCTCACGCTATTAGTATATATAGTCTCATGCATACATGTGAGAGGTTGGAAAATCATTGAAGAGGATCCCAATCTACCAAGATTTCTTCTACAAACCAGTGAAAAGCAAATATACCAGACATTAAGTCCAACGGTGTGAAATTGAAAATAACTTTATTTTGTGGTTTTTTGCAATGCCGCAACACTTGAGGAACGGAAGAGGGTCGAGCATCTGCACCAATTGTAAGAGCTTCGATTTTGCAGGTCGTCAGTGTCAGATTGCTTCGATTCAATTCACGTAGCTTCGTCAGTGTGGAAATGGTTGAATTCTGGCTTTCTTTCATTTCGATAGAAATATAATCTCACACCTTTGAGGGGCATTTTCACTACTAAAATGGAGTTGGTATTCTGGTTAACATCTTTAAATTATAGATGAGAGATGTAATTGCTGAAAACACAGATGCAAAGATGTAATTAGGCCTTAGTACAGGAGAGCAGGCGTAATTTTTTCCCCCTTATTTATGATTTTTCAAATCCACGCAACAGCGGGCCATTGATGAATATTAGAATAATTTTGAAATAGATTGATAAAAAAGAAACCCATTCACAAAAGGTATCACCCCTAAACTACTGAGAGTCAACCCAGAGCGGAGACGCTCGCCAACAAGGGTCAAAAAATCAAAGCATGGATAGATTCGTCCTGGGCTTGGCAAGGCAGGTAGGGGTATCAAAACCACTCATTCCCCCCCCTCCCCCAAATCTCAAACAGGGCTTTTCAGCCCATAGGATGAACTAGGGTTGAGAATTTCAGGCTTGAAGCTAGGTTGGGCTGGCCTCGGTTGAGAACTTAACCCAACCTAACCTAATCAAAATCAACCCTGTATACTAAGTACACAATAATATAAATATGTTAATAATTAAAGATGGGTACTTATAGAAAAAATGTCTGTTAAAAGTCTTTCGTTTTTTACAATCTATATATAAAAGAAAACCTTAGTTTTTGGCCTATTCAATGTATCAAGATCAAGTAACCAGGAAACCAATACTATTGGGTTGGGCTGGACTGGACTGGGTTGAGCTAAGCTTTGACAGGATTAGGTTTGGGTTGAGATATTCCAGCCCAACCTAAGAATGGGCTGACCTTGAGTTGAGTTAAAAGATCATAGCTTGTGTTTCAAAATACCCAGCCCAACCCGGCCCATTGACAACTCTAATGGTAGGAAGGGGAGAAAACTAACTTCCTGTTAAAAAACTTTTATAATAGGAATCTGAAGCGACTCAAAAATAGCTTCCATGGAGAAGTTTATTAGGAATTAGCAGAAGCGAATAGGCCATTCTAAGCTGATGTGTGCCCCACAGAAAATGGGATAAAAATGTTGGAACACATTCATTTTACCAATAACTTGATTTTTCCTTTTGATTTTTCATATGGCATTGTTATTCAAAATAGCACAAACGAATTTGAATTTATGAACAAATTTTAGAAACATTTTATTACCATGTACAAAAATCAGAACAATCTGCCAATTAATTTATGCAAAGATGATGAAGTGGATAGTATATCCAGAAAGTTTGAGCATAAAAAAGAAATGCTGCATTGGCAAAATAAATTGTCCATATGGGATGATTCCCACTTTGCTTGTATAAAAGGTGAAATATTACTTAGCTCAGTTGGTCAAAGAGTTGCATGTTGAAGTAATTACCGTCATGGTATGTCTTGAGTTTGAGTTATCCCAAATTCCCTTCATCCTAGGTCACCCTTCCTTAAGTTGGGATGCCGCTCCGGCTGCCATCCTAATTAACCTATGGCCCCTTGATCTCCCCCCCAACCCAAAAAAGCGTTGTCTAGAGCACATTGTTGGTTTGGTACTTATTCATGCTTGGGTCATGATTTGACATCAGATCGGATGGGCCTAATTAGGCAGCACCTATTGAACACGCTAAAAAGCTTTTAGATTAGTGGGTATCTATTTATGTCACTTTGTTTGAATCAGAATTACGCTCTATTTTCTTCACCACTTCTCTCCCCCCACACCCCAAAAAAAAATAAAAATAAAATTATGTATGATGTTATTCGATTTAGCCATGATTTTTTTCTCCTCTAATGTTCTTCCTTTTGGTGCTAGTCATACCTTATTATCTATGATTCCTTCAAAAGATAAGACTATTAGAGTAGAAGACTTTAGACGCATCAGTTTATGCACTGTTTCTGATAAAATTCTTCCTAATCGATTGAAAGTATTTCTCGATAGATTTATCTCCTCCTTTTAGACTGCCTTTATTAAAGGGCATCAAATTGTAGATAATGTATTATTGCTAATGAAATCTTACATTTTATGAAAATCTATAAAAGTAAAGGACAATTTTCTTTCACCAGTGGTTGAATGATGGGAATATCAAGATGGGATCCCCCTCTCTCCCCCTATTATCTAGGCTTGTGATGGGCCACGATGAATGGATGGCCTTGGGAAAACTTAGTCCAAAAGTAAACGGAGGTGGGTTGTGATTAAACTTGATATGTCTAAGGCATATATGACCGTTTTGAATGAGAGTATATTCGAGGAATTTCTGAATTTCTTGGTTTCTATTCAAAATGTGGGATATAATTAGTCATCTATTCTTCTTCTACCTACTCTAAGAAGCTTGAGGGGATAATTTTGGTTTCATTGAACCAAGGATAGGTATCCGTCAAAGTTGTCCCTTGCGCCTACAAATTTTTATCATTGGTATGGGAGGTTTGTCTAGACTTCTAAATATCTACGTGAAATAAATTTGTTCATGATATTTTTATCTATCATTTTCTTGTATCACTTACATCTTTTGTCGTGCTAATTAAAATGATATTCTCACATTTCTGTTTCGGGATCTTTCTAGCCAACAAATCAATTTTCAAATGAAATTGGGTACTTGTTAGTTGCTCTGTTGACCAATGTTTTAAATTGTATGTATAGACTCATAGGGGTGTATGCTATTAATATGTATTCTTTTTTATCTTTGCATATCAATTTCTTGGGCATGAATCGTAGAACCAGGCAAGTTCGAGGGGTACCTCGTTGGGAGAAAAAAAAAAGTTACACCAATTTCTTTTCCTAGATCCAAAATTTAGACCCATTCAAGATTTTATTAGTTTATAAATTGACTGAAAGATTGGAAGATTCCATTTCTCTCCCTGGCTGGTAGAGCTGTGCTAGTTGTTATATCTATTCTTAGAGCTATGCCTACGTATTTGTTGGAATTTAAATTTCAAACTATGGTCAAATTGGTTTTTTCAAAATAGTATTTTTTGAAATCCAAAGTAGTCTTTTTGAAATTCAGCTTTCCCCCTCAAAAATGTCTCTTCTACTTTTACTATTTTGTCTTTAGCACTTGTGAAGTTGTGAATGAGCTAAAGACAAACTCACAAAAGTTTAGTCCCACATTGCTTAGGGATGAAAGAAAACATGGATATATATGTAGGAATGTTTGTTAAGGGTGCAAGTCCTTTGGAGAGGCACTCTCCCTTGTTATGTGTGTGTGGGGGCTCCTGGGGTGCTTTTGAATCGCGCGCGTCGAGCCGGGCCTTGGTTGGGGTATAGGTGTGGGTGGTTCAAAGAACCTACATTTTACTACATGTAATTTTTGATTCCACATTTTTTCCTAAGAGAAATATTATTGGTGTATGTACCCAATAAATGTACATACATATGTACATGTACATGCATGCACCTGTACGTATGAGACATGTAATATTCATATACAGAGGCTTACATTCCATATATATAGAACTCTGATTCTGATTGGGTATTGTACGAAATGCATACTGTGAGAGTTTTTTGCTTCTCTGTTCTCTGTTATTGTTTTATGTTTGAATTTCTAAGTATTACCTTCGGACATACCTATGGGAATTGCTTAATGGAGTGCACCTTAAGCAATTGGAGAATTGTTTTTTCTTGGAGGTGAGAACATAAGGTCAACTCTACGAGGTGTTCAAATACCTTAAGGAGAGTATTTGTATACGACTCAACTCTACTTAGGAGAGACGATTTCTGCTACTGTATTAGAGGATCAATTGAACAAGTAAGTGATCTTCTGTTTGTAATTATATTTCCATTAATATAATTATTTTTGTCAAAGTCTTATACCTATTGCCTGGTTTTTGTTTCTTATAGTATTTCATCTTCTAGTTCCTTTTCCATAGTAAAATTTGTGTCCAGCTTGACTCAATTTATTTTTCCTTTTGGATTGGCAAGCAGATTGGTGAAAGAATGTAACTTTCTTAATCTTGGAACTCTATTTTTCAACTAAGCACTTTGGGGTTTAGGTTTTAGAATGAGTTCTGTTTATAATCTGTCCTTAATTAATTATCAAATTGCTTAGCGGTTACTTATTTCTCCTAATGTTTTGTGGGCTCGAGTTCTTTAGGGCTTATATTTTAGGTCGAAGGCCCTTTCAAGATCCATAGTTTAGCTCTAAGAAATAGATACTGACATGGAATAGGGTCAAGAAAGTTTTGCTTTTGGTCCGAAAATTAGTTAATGGGAAAATTGGGGATGGTTCACAAGTCTCTATTTCACACAAATACACAAATAGAATGTGATTATCAAAACAAATAAATCCTTGCAATCCCAGATTGTTCATAGAGCAACCTTAGCCTCGATAATTTCCATCTTTTTGGCAATGACAAGCTATTATTAAAAAAGCACCACTAGATATATGTGCTAGCATCCCTTGCTCTCTATCGATTGCTCACTACCGTCTCATCCGAACAAAAAAAGGAATAGAATCGGGGACACACTTCCCATATGTTACCATCCCATTTTTACCAAAAAATGAAATGCAATCCTAGGTCCTATCTGTTTCAATTCATGGATTGACCCCACCTTACCCATTTAATCATAGATCTCCCTTTCAATCAATGCATAAGTAAACAAATATAAGTTCAGTGGGCCAAATTCTCGAGGGCTTATCTTTCCCACTTGCATGACAATAACAGATGGGAAAACATGATGATGTTGCCATCTAGGAAGGGGGCTTAGGATCTGCCAAAAGGAGGTTTGACCTTTGGTTAGGAGAAGAGGTAGGGGTTTGATTGCAAAACTGGTCTAGTCAAAGATTTGAGTAAGGGGTAGGTTATAGAAGTGGGAAGATGTTAGGCGTTACACTCTCTCTCCTCCCCTTGTGTTGAAGATTTTCTCTCTCCTATTTTTCACTTAAAGATTATGGTTTGTGCGAAGGGCTTAGCGCCTAAAGTCTCAACCTTTGCTTGGAGGCTAATTCATGGAGGGCTCCCAATGGATGAGAAGGTGTGCAGAAGAGCAGTTCCTATGGTCTCTCGGTGTTATCTATGCCATGCCAATGGTGAGTTACTAAACCATATTTTGTTGGAATGTCGATTTTCCCACCAAGTCTGGTTAGGTTTTCTTCATTTTTTTTATATTAGTTGGGCTGGTTTCCTTTCCATTCAAGAACTTTTTTCTTGGTGAAAGAGGAAGGCGAGCATTGTTCCGCTCAAGACGATATGGTTAGTAGTGGTGGTTTTGATTCCTTATCATTTATGGCAAGAACGGAATTATCGCAGATTTGATAACTCTTCTAGAGATGTGAACTTGGTGGTGAGAGCAGTGGTGAATGAGATTCAGGGCTTTTCGTCTTGTGTTCCAATTCTCATCAAATCTATGGCTGATTTACTTTTATCTAGAAAGCTGGTAATCACTTATGCTTCTCAGCCCAATAAGGAAATAATTGAGCTGAGATGGATTCGCCCGGAGGAAGGATGTATCAAAATAAATTTTGATGGGTGCTCTCGGAGTAATCCAGGTCATTTAGGTGCAGGTGGAGTTTTGCGAAATCACTTGGGTCTCCCTTTGAGATGCTTTGCGGTCTATGGAGGGGTGGCCTCCAATTTTTGGGCAAAGTGTTCTGCATTTTTTGAAGGAATAAAGATTGCGATGAGTTTGAATCTAGAATCGATTTGGGTGGAGGGAGACTCAGAATCAATAATTTGGTGTATCAAGAAGGGTAAAATACCATGGTGTTTCTATCAACAATGGCTTTCCTGTGAAAGGTATTTGGATCAAATCTCCTGGAGAATAACTCATACTTACCGTGAAGCCAAAACTGTAGCGGATGTTATAGCTAAACATGCTGCTACAAAAAGAGTTTCAATGATTTGGTCTGCACCTCCACTTTTTTTTGTGGAGAACATTGATTGGGATGCTCAGGATCGCTCGAGATATAGATTCAATTGAGTGTTTAATTTATTCTTTCCTATTTTGATTTAGTTTATTTGTCTGCTAATGGCCATGCCGAAGGTGGACTACAAACTGAATTTATTTTCTTCTTTGGTCTTCTGATGAATTGCATCATTCTTTTTAATAATATATTCTTTGCTGATCTTTAGCAAAATAATTAAGGGCATGGACAGGATTTCCCAATAAATTAGAAGACTGTCAAAGCAATAGAAATTGTCCAAGAAAGGGTTTGTGCGCAAGATAGAAGAGAGAGAAAAGAAAATAAAGAGAAAAAAATAGAAAAAAAAGAAGAAAATCATGGGAGACTCTCCTCTCTCCTATGATTCTCTTCGTTTCTCTCTTCTCTCTCCTCCACATCATCACCTTAGATCTAAAAAAAAAACCCCAAGTAGGAAATCTAAATCGTTGGACTCTCTCTTTCCCCTATCTCCTTTCTATCTTATCCCTTTCTCTCTTCTCTACCCTCCACTTCATCACACAAAATCGTCCAAGGGGATCCACCCTTGGACGTCCTCCCCTCTCCCCTATTCCCTATAAATAAAAATCATCCAAGAGGCGAGAGGGCCCACTTCACTTTTAGGGTTTTCTTTTCTCTAGCCATTCTCTAGGTTTTCTCTAGTTCTTCTTCTAGTCTTCTTCTTACTTTTTGGTTTAAGCATTTATGTAATGGATGTTTATTTAATGAATGCAATTTTTTTTTTTTAATGATTATTGTTCATGGTATTCAGTTGTAATTTTACTTTCTAGTTGTAGGCTTAGTTCTAAGTGACAAGAACCAAGTGCGGAGCACAAGTTTTCAAGTTTAGATTTGTCTTCTCCAGGTCTAACAATTTCAGATTTAGGTTATTCCAGATATGATTTTTAGGGCTAGTAGTATTTCAAATCAAACAAGAAACAACTAGTTTTAATTCAAGTATGGAAGTTCAGGTAGGTAGACTTCTTCATAAGTCTTCTCATCCCCCCTCTCATTCGCTCTTCTCGCTATCTATTCATTCTTAACTTAGGTTTTTAATTTCAGTTTTACTTTATTGTTTTCCCTTTCCCCCAAGGTTCTTGGCTAAACGATGCGTTGGCTTTGCCCCTCTTCGCCATAGAACCATCCTTTTATTGCCTTTACTATCAATTATTTACTTTGCCTCCCTTTCCCTAATGCTAAGTAGTGAAGCCCTTGTAAGAATTACTTTCTAGTCAAGTAAGGAAGCTTGCATTATTTGCTATGCATCCCTCAGGCTAAGTAGAGAAACCTATTCGTATGCCTCTCTCTAGTTTTCTTCCCTTTTAGTTGCACTTTTATTATTTATTTCATCACTTTTACTTTATTGCTTTTTATTTCAGCACTTTTACTTCAGTTATTTACGTTTTATCTGTGTGGTTTGAAGTATTTAAATTCCTAAATGTGTCGGTTAGGACACTTTTAGATGCATGTATTTTAGGGCGGTAGTTAGAAGTAGATCACCCCAATTAATCGGTACACTTTCTCGCTACTAAAAGAAGCCAAAAATAAACTGGTTGCTCTCCTTGTGTTCGACCTGTAGCTACACTGATCCGTACGCTTGCAATTACTTTAAATCTCAAATAGCAACCATTCTTGGTTCAACTGGTCTTGCTACAGATGCTGAAGTTTGAATTGTCACTTGAAAGATGTAGGTCCTAAACCCTCGCCTAAACCCTCGTGTGACTATCTTCGGGTAAACATAATTATTTGTATCATGTATAAAATCCTATTCATATATATTAATATTTGAACTAAAGAATTAATCCGTTAATGTTGATCTACATTACCCTGAATACATGCATGCCAACACTATGTTACATTATCCCACCCCCCTTTTGATACTACATTATACTAAAAGAAGAGGGAATATACCTGACTTCGACCCTAGATGAGGACTGAGAGTGGAGGGCCCCTTTGCTCCCGAACATGAACTCTCAAAGGCACCCTTCTTTTTTTTTTCGGCTCAGAGGTAGGCCAATTATTTTAATGTTTTGATCTAAGGGTGCATACCTCTTGTTTTGGTGATGAAATCAATTGGACGATGGTTCATGGGATTTTAATATGTGTATGAAACTTGTAATTAATAACCAATCAATCCCAAGTTGTGAAGAAGCCTCAAAGAGATTCATAATTTGTTAAGATAACATTTCTCATGAGTAAAGTCGTGGAGGCTTAAAGATTTGCAAGTGGAAAGCTTCATCAAGATATAAAGGAATCAATAATTGAAGACATCAAGTCTTGGAAGTCTTCAAGTTATAATCAAGCACCATTGCATAGAGTTTCCGTTTTTATTTGTATATTCTTTGTAACCCTATGTTTGTAAATCTCTCATGCCTGAAAAACCCTAATTAATTAGGTCATAATAGACCTAAATGAACAAACCACCAAACTTAGGTGGTTTTATTTTATTACTTAGCTCAGTCTGTCCAAAAAAAAAAAAAGAAGGAAAAAAAGGAAAAAGAAAAAAGAAAAATAAAATTTATCAGTATTCATAAATACTGTTAATTCTCGCATGGCGTATCAAGAACAGAAAGATCCATTAGATAATGAACTATTGGTTCTAAGTCATCTCTGGCAATGAATCAATAATTCGAAATGTTTTTCTTGCATATTCTTGATGAGCCAGCATTTTATATATAAATGATGGAGGATTTATTTGGGAAGCAAGAAGCCCCACATCTCTTCATCAGCAAAGAATTCTCGACGTGAAAACACAGAGACAAAGAGCTGATCTTTGAATAGAAAAAAAGTGCTTAGATTTTAATTGAAAATTAGGTGGCTTTATTTTGCTACAATGAAGTGCTTCACCCATGGAGACAATCACAACCATATCCCCTTCTTTTGCTACAATGGATCAGATTCTTCATTTACAGATTGCAATAGAAAACGTAAAGTACCAACCTAGAAAAGCTATCACACTCCTTGCTATAATTCATCTCAGGCCATGAATTCTGCTCCATCTTTCTCATAACAGTCAGCAATAGCCACCCTTCTCTGCACATTTTTGTAGGAATACCTCCTAGCTAAGAAGACATATATGCACAAGTTCACTGCATTCATGGCTGCTAACAACCAATAAAAATTGTCCACGCGGCTGCTGTTCATGTCTTTGCCAAACCAACTCTTCCCACTTCTGTGTGTCACATGATCAACAATGGTTATCAATAGACTACTAAGGAAGCTCCCAAGACCAATCACACTTAGGTATAAAGCTATCCCTAAGCTTCTCATGGAATCAGGAACTTGGTCATAGAAGTACTCTTGCAAACCCACCAGAGTGAACCCATCCCCTATACCAATTAGCAAGAATTGTGGGATTAACCAGAACACACTCATCGGAACACTGCCGCCGATGGTTAGCCCTCCTTGAATAATTTCCCTCTCAACTAGGTTAAGTCTTTTTCTTTCCACCAAGGCAGCAACAACCATTGTTACACTTGAGAACACCATCCCAATACCAATCCTTTGTAGGATCTTAATGCCTCTTTCATTCCCCTTAACTTTTCGCAGTACAGGTTCTAGGATCTTGTCATAGATGACAACAGCAATGGTCATTCCAATAGCAGCAAGAGCATAGATTGTAGCTGGGGGGATCTCAAAATCATGGCTTATCCGTCTGTTCATGGTACTGGATTGTTTAATGAAAAAAGTGGCAGTTTGAGCTATACATATTCCAAATATTAAGGAAGATGCCCAAATAGGGAACATGTTGAGAACAAGCTTCATCTCTTCCACTTTGGTAACTGTTGCTAATCTCCATGGACTCTGGTGCTTCTCTATCGATCCTTTCTCGTTACCATTGATATCTTCATCATCTTCAATGATTGCAGCCTTGTCAAAAAACCTGCAAACTCAAATTATACATTTGTGAATTGCCATAGATTGAATTAATTCAGAAAGAAAGCTATGTGACAATTTTAATCTTGGGTCCTCCTAGCCGTCTCTATGCCTAGTGAAGTATAACGCTTCACTATTTGTCACTTGAAAGTACATGAGTTAATTAGTTCATGTGATAGAGGACCCAACATACATTTCAATGGCTTAAAATTTAATCCAAAATAAGCAGAGAAAGTTGCTCAAACTCTGATTCAAAGTTTTAGTAAAATTACCAAAAATGTCATCTACTGGAGATGAATATAAAATACCAAATGACATTTTTTGTAAGTTGAGCTACTTCCTTTACTCATTTTAAGCTAAAATTGTACCAATGAGATGCTTGTTTGGTTCTCTATCACATGGACTAACCCATGCACGACAACTATGTGGCAAATAGTGAAATGTGATACTTCACTAGGCATAGTGATGGAAAAGAAAACCTTTTAGGATATAATCTAATAAGCTATTGTAGGGCTCACTTACTTGAGCTTAGGTGTATGGCACAAAAGCCTTCCTTGGGTTTTCTGTGTCTTGGGAACTTCATATAATTGAGCAGAATCAGAAGGATTGGGAAGATTTCTCTTGATTATAGCTGCTACCAACACCTGCAACAAGGGTGTCAAAGGGCTTCCTTCTGGGACCCTGAATCGGTACAATGGTCTTCCTACATAGAAGATTACAATTGAAATAGCCATAACCACAGAAAGAATGAAATCTGCAGCACCCCAACTGACATAGTCTTCCACATAGACTATCACTGATACACCAAGCAGAAGACCACAGCATAGACCAAAATTCCACCAGTTAAAGTAAGACATCTTCTTCTTTCTTTCTTCAGAATGGTCATCATCAAACTGGTCACCTCCAAAGCTCTCCAGAGAGGGTTTGTGACCTCCTGTTCCTACTGAGATCAAGTACATAGATAGGAAGAATATGATCTCATGAATCTTTGTGGACTTGGTACAGTACTTCTCCATTTTGCAAGGCTTCAAGCTTGGTATCATTTCGGACATTGTTAATAGGATCAAGCCCTGTTAAATTAGTTTTTTGGAGTAGTTAGGTCTTGATATATATAGTAATGGGGGCATACGCAATAATAAGTCTAGATCCTCTCCCCGTGTGGTGACCTCCCCACATGAGGATACACCATCCATTGGCTCTGACCTCAATGGATGGTGGATCCCCATGTGACGGGAAGGATAACTCCTCTCCCCACGTGGGTAGCTGATTCGGTCGCTGCAATAATCTGTAAGAGATTATTAATGTTATACCAAGAGATAGATAAAAGCCGAGATGAGGACTGCGCGAAATCTCCCAAAGTACGAGTCGGCGAGGAAGCCTCCAATGAGTGGCATCATGGTTGTTACTCCTAACCAGTAGTTTACATTCTTGGCTGCCATTGTAAGGTCTTGATGAAGCACTTTGGTGAGGTATGTGATGAGATTCATTGCTATTCCAAAATAGCTCAACCTCTCACTAAACTCAATTGCTATCTCATCACAGGAAGATTAATGATTAAATCATATAATAATATAATAATAAATAAAGATGACTAACAAAAAGGTAACACTACCATTAATCTTATTAGATTTTTTTTCTTTTTAACTTGATATATTATCAGATAAGGACCATTGTTATGCTTCAGTGACCAACAGTGGAAGATGCAAAAGGCAGGGAGAATCTTAGAGCTCCATGTGCTACCCCATGTTCTCAAAGATTCGCAGTTCTTTTTGTGTTTGGTTGGGGACCTTTGAGGCCAAGTAGGGTTAGTGATATTTATCCATAGGTTGCTACTTTCCCAAGAAAGTGGAACACCTTAATGTGCTTTGCTCTTACAAAAGAAGATGGAGTGTAATGTATCATTTGAAAATAAAAGTGATGTCGTTTTGTCCTCTTCTGGCCAGCAAGAACCACTTAAAGTATGCAAAAAACAAAGAGAGAATCTACTTGGGGCAGGAGAGAGAGAGAGAGAGAGAGAGAGAGAGAGAGAGAGAGAGAGAGAGAGAGAGAGAGAGAGAGAGAGAGAGAGGTCTAGGGAGGCATTTCTGCTTAATGAAATTGATGGGGAAGGTTCATATTAGTTGTGTGGTGTTTTCCACTAGTTTCTACTTTACACGAATGAAATCTAGGGATAGCAAACATATGATACTGCGAGAACTACAAGCCATAATGGTGGGACTTTACTTGAGAAAAAAAAATGGTACAATTCGTATATTTTGACTATGGAATTCCTTCAATTGAGTGCCACACGAGAAGATTGTCCCTATCTATTCTACACAGGAGTCAGTATCTCTTTGGAAAGAGATCAAAGACCTGACACACGATCAAGAGGCAGGATGGTCATTCACTTTGCAAGTGTTCGGAGACAAAGGTAACATAACCTGGCAGTGATCTCTTGCCTTTTTTTTTGCCTTTTTGGGCGGGAGAGGGGAAGAACCTACTTGGTTGCTCCCTCTATGCCTACACATAGGATCTATGAAATACGCTCTTACTTCTTTGGTTGGATGCCTATGCAAGTACTCCCACTGGCCCAGAGACTAGCTCTCTCTCTCTCTCTCTCCTTGATAATTATGAGGGAAAAACAACACCACTCTTCCGCCTAGACATATATAGGTCACACAGCCCTTGGTTTTAGGGAGATAAGGCTATGAAAAGACGCCTCTGCCCCTGCAATCAGGAGTGTTGTCTGAAAGTGGGAACACTGACAAGTAGCGTTCCTCTTCCCTTATAAGAAACACTTCACAAGAATTGCTTGATAGAGTAGGACACTATTAACCATGAAACAATTAGTCACCATGCATATCTAGCATCTGCTACTGTGAGAGTAGATATAGCAAACCAAAGCATCAACAAGGTTATAACTTTAACTTTAACTAACAATAATTAAGTCATCATTAAGTAACTACACAACAGATTTGGGGAATGTTTGTAAGACAAGAAAGTGGTTCACTACCAGTTGTTTGTGAATGAAGAAAGGTAATCTAAAGTGATATTTAAGCCCCATGGCATGACCAAACTAACAAGCTAGCATCTTGGAGAAATGGAGATTTAGAGAATTGACAAGGCAAATATACTACTTAGAAATGAAATGATAAACAAAGAGAACTGCAACACTAAGTACTTCAGGGAAGGGAATTAATTAATCATTCCTATTACTTCTGGGAAGGTCCTTACCTATAATGAAAAGGGAGGCTTTCCATACACCAGTGGAAGCTCGGAGAGGGATCCTTCCTTTGTAATCAACAGATGAGTCATGAACCCATTTCTCCTCATTAACTTCCCCTACAGACTCACCTCTCTTCATCTTCTCCACTCCTTCTTGCTCCATCACTAGTAGCTGAATGTAAGGATGGAATTTTGTGTGTAATTAAGGTGAGGGTTTGGTTCTGTCCTTATATAGAGATGATTCCTTACTTTAGGTAAGTGGAATTTCCCTTTTTCCTCCAGGGCTTTGAGAAAACAAAAGTGTTTAGATAATGACTAAATAGTGAAGACTTCGGTTTCTACCCAAAAAAATAAGAGACTGGTAGAATACGATACTTTAATTTACCACTCAGATATCGCAATCTGGTCCTATATGGTATAATAAAATCCACTGACGACTAGGTTTCTTCTTAGACCACCCAAGTCAAAAAGATATGTAGTAGCTTAGCTTAAGTCCACATTTCTTCTAAAGTTTCCAACATAAGAAATAAGAAGACGCTGTAGTTTCTTGGCCCACTACGGTTCAAATTGAACTTCAAGTAATGGGTATGGCAGGTCTAGATTTTGAGTGTCCAAATTTTTGGGGTTTCACGTGAATGATGTAAATAATAGTTATATAATAGAAATATAGAGTCTGATATGAAGACTTATAGGTATTTGGGCATCCTCTTCTTAACGATTAATTTTCTCTCACACAATTATTATTATTTTCTATCAATTAGTTTCCACGTCTGATTGATGGCATTGCAGAAGGTAGGGGAAACTGATTTGGCTTGGGGTGTCTGGCTTTGTCCAGTTGTGATTGTATTTCTTTTTTCTTCCTTCATATTTTTTAATATAAATGATCTATCAATGAAAAAGAAAAAAAATCTCTATCATATCTTTTAAGAGGAAATTTCACTCCCCTCTCTTGAATGTTTCATCTATTACACTACCTTCCCCTGCGAAGTTTATAATTACATACTTTTCCCTCTTAAATTGTAGATTCTATCAACTGTACCCTGATCGTGAGTGGAAAACTGTTAAGTGAGAAATCATGTTGTACAAAATTACATTAAACCCCAAAATACCCTTGATCCAATGGAGATGACCTATTTGCACTCAACCCTTATTGTCATCTTCTTCCATGACGAAACAATTAACCGATTGGGATTTAGGCTTTTTGAACTTGGGATTTGCGATTCTGAAATCAGAGAGAGGGATTTAGGGTTTTGGAGATTGGATTCCGCGTCGCCATTGTTGGATTTAGTATTCCTAATATCAGGTTGTAGATAAAGTGTTTTCTAAAATCGCTTTTGGGTTCCAGATTTTCACCTCTCTGTTTTGCGATTGGTTGAAGTCCTGAAGACCGATTACCCCCCTATTGTCATTACTATAAGGGGAGTGTTATAAACTTTTGCGATTGGGTTGAAGTCCTGAAGATCAATTACTCCAAGGCTGGTAAGTGAAATCAACCCCTTCTTATCTTGTTCTTTACATTGCTTCTTATAGTCCAACGATTTGGGCAAAAGGGCTTCCATTTCCATTATTGCTCCTTCATGCTTCTGTGCTGGTATACAATTGGTTTTTTTATAGTTGAATTTTAGGTGGGTCATTGAAAATGTATAATTGATGTCTGTTGTATGGATCAAGGTCTTTTTGTTTGCTTTGTAGAGCTTGCACTATGATTTGATAGTATCAATAGAGATTTTATTATTTTTTCTCACAAACACACAGATATGGATTTGGCAGTATCAATGGCATGCATTTATATATTTGAATTTGATTTGGCAGTATCAATGGATTGTATTTACATATGGATTTTGTACCTTTCTCAATGGAGATTTTACATTTTTTGATCACAAACACCCAGATACAGCAGATTTTGTATCAATGGATTGCATTTACATAGCCAATTTTATCCCATCCATAAGTTTTGAAAGATTATTCAATTGGAAATGGTGAATTATGAGTAGTGGAAAGGTTAATCATCAAGAGTGATCAAAATTGAGTGAAACCCATGCTATCCTGCATAACTGTTATCTTACCAGTTTTTAAAATAAAGAAAAAAAAAATCTGCCTCTTCATGTTTTGGAATGGTAGTCTGACCAGGTAGCTAGCTATGTGGAATTCCTTTTTATGAGTTAGATTAAAACTGGGAGAAGATTAAAATTTTCTGTTCAGTGGAAAGCATGTTGATTTGGTTAGAATGCTTGAATGCTTTGGATCATCTGGGTTTATGCATGGCTGTTGTTTGAAATAGGCAGGGATTCATTTATTGATATTCTTGAATGTTTTGGATCATTGTGTTTATGTAATATCTTGTGTTTTTTTTCATCAGAATCATTCATCATTGAATGGAAATTAGAGCTATCATATATTACCATTATGACTTGAATCCGTTTGCACGTACCCAGTTGATCCGGATGAGTACTGTTATCAGGACATGGTATGTGATATTTATAGCACAATTATCAAACATGTACCAGCAGGACATACCATCACATTTAAAGTGAAGTGCATAATTCCTTCCAACCACCAGATGGAAGTGAACGAGGATGCAAGTTTATTGGACATGTTTGGATTGTATCAAAATTTTAATTGCATAAATTTGTATGTATATGATCTTCATTGGGATGAGAATCCAAGTGAATGGTTTCCCTGGTGGACTAGTCAAACGGGAGAACGTTGATAGGTGTGTCCAACAAAGTCAATGTGACTTTGGTGATGATGTGATGCAGAATCAGCATGGCAGTGGAACTGATGTACTACGAAGTCAATGTGGTTTTGGAAGTGTTGTGCAGAAAATTCAGACATCTGGTGGCCATATGATAAAGCACCAAGTAAGAAGCACTGGTGGTACCTATAGGGCTTCAGCTGGTGGTGAACATAACAATATGAGTGACATGACTGATTTAGTTGGTATTGATGCAACTAATAATATTGTTGATGGGAATGATATGAATGATGGCAGTAAGACAGTTGGTAAGAGTACTGATGAAGTCATACATTGTATTGTTGATGTGGATGATGGAAATGATATGAATGATGGCAGTAAGACAGTTAGTAAGAGTACTGATGAAGTCATACTTGATGTTTCAAGTGCAAGTGATGTTGACTAGAATTCTCTATCCGAAGATGAGAGTGAGATGAATGATAAAGAGGAGATCATTGATGGTGTTGATGGTCATGTTGATAGGATAGACGGTACAGGAGTTGTAACAATAGATAACAATGAAGCATTATCTGATCAAAGTGATGAAGACTACTATGCACTATTCTGTAAGGAAGAGAATGTTTGTCATGGGGATATGATAAAACTAGAGAAAGGGATGCTTTTTGATAATGTAAATCATTTCAGGGCTATTCTTAAAGACTATGCTATTCAAAAGGGTTTTGAACTGTTGAAAACTAAGATGAGAAGTCAAGAGTGATTGCTTTGCGTGCAGCAGTGGGGTGTACATAGCGGATCCACACTTCACCTGCAACAAATGAAGGAGTAACCTACATGGTTAAGTCTTTATGCATAGACCATTCTTGTGCAAGGGCTAAACGAAACAAGGATATTACTTCTACTTGGATAGCCCGACACATTGCTTCTCAAGTAAAGGCAGACCCAAATATGAAAGTGAATGCAATGGTTGCATATTTCAAGGAAAATTTTCATGTTCAAATTCCTTATATGACATTGTATAGATCCAAAAAGCATGCAGCTGAATTCAATGAAGGTAGCCATTCTAAGTTATCCATTCTAAGTCATTCGCAAAGCTACCTAAATATGGAGAACTACGGCTACAAAGAAATTCTGTAAATTTATTCAAGCTGCAATTCCATTAGAGAGAGAAAATGTTAGACCCTCCCGTCTTCAAAAGATTGTTCATTGCTTTCATGACATGCATTGATGGTTTTGTGAAAGGCTGTAAACCATTCATAGCTCTTGATGGTTGCCACCTGAAAGGGATGTATGGAGGGGTACTGCTTGTTGCCGTCTCTGTTGATGGCAACAAAGGGTTATTCCCTATGGCATATGGTATTGTGGATGTTGAATGCGAAGAAAGTTGGGTTTTCTTTTTGACAAACTTATTTAGTTGTCTTCAAATTGCAGAGGAGAAATTTTCCATTACATTTATGTCAGATAGACAAAAGGTGGGTTACCTTCTTAACTATATGCATATGCACTTATAACTATAGGACACACTCCTACTTTTTGGTGTACTTAGTCTTTTTAATTTTCTAATATGTAAGGACTACATGAAGCCATCAATGCATATTTCCAGATTGTTACCATAGATGCTACAATGGGCATATGTACCACAATTTCAGAACCAGGTTTCTAGGAGTGTCACTTAGAAGATATTTTTGGTTAGCATCTAGGGCTTTCACTGCATTCTTGTTTGAAAAGGCAATGACAGAGATAAAATTAATAAACAAAGAAGCATATGATTGATTGAACAACGTTAAAACTGACATGTGGGCTAGGCATGCAATTGACTTTGGGTGCAAGAGCGATCATATCAGAAATAATATGGTCGAATGCTTCAATCAGTGGATTGCACCTTTTAGGAGCAAGCCTGTCCTACTCATAGTTGATAAGGTATGGAAGTAGTTGATGGATGTAACACATAAGAGATATTAGTTGGGTTGCACATATAATGGGAAGGTCACCCCAAGAATAAAGACAATATTGGATTTGATCCGAACACTATTAAGAGGATTTGTAGTCCAAACTGTTGAAATACATGAGTTTGAGGTCATTGATACTGAAGGAAGGTATGTGGTTGATTTGAAAAATCAAACCTGTGGTTGTAGAGTATGAGAAAGTACTAGATTACCCTGTAGGCATACAATAACCTATATTGTTACTAAAAGAGAAAGCTTGGATAGTAATTGTCATGAGTACTATAACATAAAAGCATACTTGGCAGCTTATGAGGTTATAATCCATCCATTGCCTGGATTGCAAGAGGTAAGTGAAGAAAACAGAATTGGTATTGTACAACCTCCACCCATCAAGAGACTTCCAGTGAGACCACATACAAATAGGAAGAAGGAAACTGATGAAGTCCCACCTGGTCAGCGGTGAAAAAGATCAGCATTTGCCAAGTATAGCAGATGCAACCAGGAAGGCCACGACAAGAGAAGATGTATAGGACCTCCAGTGAAACAGGAAGCAAAATCATGCCAGGTTTTCAGTGACATATGTTTAATATTATGAAATTTTAGTGTTCTTATCCATTTGGATTTGACTAATAGGTACTCATGTTTATGTAGAGAAATGAGCAGCCTGGAAGTCAATCTGATATAAGCAATTCTCAAATAATGACCAGATTACAAGATTCTACAATGAGCACTGAGTTGAGCATGCAATCCAAGGTTAATACACACCTGCAAGCTAAGGAAGCCAAAAGGAAAGCAAGGGAACAGAGGAAGAAGGCATCTGCTGTGGGGAGTGGAATGCAATGGAGAGAGAGAATGCAATGAAGATTTAATTAGATTAGATGGTCAATAGTGAATCTTTGTAATGCTAATGAAAACGTTTTCTTGGTTGATGGATTTGATGTTTAAGACAATACTTGTACTACTCTATATCTTTTGGGTTTGATGTTCTTATGGATGTTTAGACCTTATTTGACTTTTTGGTGGAATGTTTAGTATTGTCATAATTTCCAGGTCGTATTTTTGGATTATACAGATTAAGTGATGAAATGCTACCAAAATGTTACCAAAATTATGCCAAAATTTTATCAAGATTTCTAATACCTTGCCACATACACAACATATTTTATTACACAACGTTTCCATTACACAATATAGTTTAGTGCACAACATAGTTCCTTACTTAATATTGTACTTAATTACATCAAACTTTTAGATTTTTTGGCCTATAAATATGAATACAAATACACCTACGAAGAAAACTAATACAAAATTACAAAACATTTTCATTGATCCAGCAAAGTTCACTGTTTCATCCACCCTTATCTTCACACTCTGCATCTCCTACTGCAACCCATGTAACACATCTTTGAACCCACACAACTCTTCTTGCAACCGCCTCACCTCCTCTTCCAACTCTTGTAAAGTATTGGTGGGATTGGGTAATAGATTGGTAGTCGATATATTTATAGGTTCACACCAAGCGAAGTGTTTGCATCCATTATAATCTGGGTAGCTATAAAAAAGTCTATTTGGGTTATCAACGGTCTCTGAGATCCTAATCACAGCTTTCCGATTACACCTGCATTTTATGGATTTGTACTTGAAAACTCCGGGTGTGCTGCAATTACTTGAGGTAGACATTTACCTGTCACAAATACAAATGTGATGTAAGCATATGACGAAAAAACTTAGTTAAACATAAAAATAAAAAATTAGAACTCATATGGGAAAAATGATTATGATCCTGTTGGAAAAAATGATTACGAATCCATGTAAGTTATGTGGATATAGTTTTTGTTGGAATATTCACTCGAGCATACTAACTCAGGTATTCACCAAAACAAAAGAGCACCTATAGCTGCAGGAGAAAGAAGGCAAAAAACATTGGAACTCCAGTGCAATTAAGCCGCAAAAGAGCTTAAAATGCCTCTGATATCAAACCCAATATATATATATATATATATATATAAATTTCTTGAAGGATTCCCAAACTGATAAAACCCTTAAAATTGCTCAAACTTGAACGAGATGTACTGTACTATGAATAAAGCAAACTTCGATAGATTCAGCAAACCAATTTGAAGACTGTTTGTATATAAGTTGCTAATTGTATTAAAAATTGAAGGGAAAGATGATTTATTTTTAAGAATCAACATGAATCACATCAATCAACACATCTCTATTATGGTGGATTGGGCTGGAGAGAATGTTGGGATGTCTTTTATTCATGCAAGTTCTTTTAAGATTGAGTGGCGCCAGTTGTGGTTTGACCTGGAATCTTAGGTTGCATCGAGATTGCCTTGGACTGTTATAGGGGACTTCAATGCCACCTTGATGTCTCATGAAAAAAAAGGTCCTGGTCATTTTAATCTCAACTCGGTGGCTAAGTTTCAAGTGATGGTGGATGTTTATGGGTTACTTTCTGCCCCTTCTCAAGGCAGGAAATTTACCGGGTCTAACAATCGGCGGAGGGGTCATGTACTGGCTATTTTAGACCATAGTTTCTGTAATGAAAAATGGCTTAATGTTTTTAAAAACATTGGGCAACGGGTGTTACCGAGTTCTTGCTTAGATCATTCCCCTCTCTTGATCTCTTCTTAGTGTGTGCCTAAACCAAGAAATTGCCCTTTTCGCTTTCATGGTTTTTGGATGGATAATGGTAATTTTTTATCTGTGGTAGATGAGGCTTGGAAGGTGAATGTGGGGGGTAATGCCATTTTTATTCTAGGTCAGAAGCTGAAGCATGTTAAATTAAAATTAAAATCTTGGGCGAGGGAAACCTTCCCAAATTTTAATCTAGAAGTAGACAAGGCTTTGCTAGATTTAAAGAATGTGTAGGATCTGATTGATGCTTCAGGCATGTCTGATGATTTATTCAACAAAGAGGCTGATGCCAAGACAGCCTTAATTACTGCTAGCAGTATGCAAGAAAAGGTGTGGGTTGAAAAGGCAAAGTTGAGATGGATGAAAGAGGGAGATGGGAACTCAAAATTCTTTCATTTTTTGGTGAAGATGAGAAAGGCTTGGAACCAAATATCTACTTAAAAAAATGGGTCCTGGGTGTATGACCAGCAGGGTATAGCCTCTCATATTTCTAGCTTTTTCCAAAGGTTTCATGAAGCTTCTGAAATTTCTGTCCATCAGGATCTGTTGGAGTGCATTCCTAAGGTGTTATTAGATGAAGATGTTGCTTCTCTAGATTTCATTCCGAGTTGGGCTGAAATCAAGCAGGCTATGTGGGATTTAGATCCTAAGAGGTCCCCTTGTCCTGATGGCTTCCCAGGGAAGTTTTTCAGGAAGAGTTGGGATATTGTGGAGGCTGATTTTTGCAGGGCAGTTGTTTCTTTTTTTTTGTGGCTGGTAACCTGCTAAAAGGGATTAACAATTGCTTTATTACCTTGATCCCAAAGGTGGAGGGTGCCTCCTCTTTGGACAGATTTTGCCCAATCTGTATGGGTAATTTTTTTTTACAAGGTGTTATCTAAGATTATGTCTTTGCGTCTGATGGGGCTGTTGCCCAGGTTGATTTCGGAAAAACAGGGCACCTTTCAAAAGGTAACGATTATCTCTTCAAATGTTAGCCTTTCTTCAGAGTTGGTAAATATTATGCATTCTACTGAAGTTGGATGTGCAGAAGGCTTATGACTCGGAGTTTCTTTTCGCTACTCTGGAAAGATTTGGATTTTCCTTAAGGTGGATTTCATGGATTCACCAGTTGTTGGTTTCTTCCAGAGTTTCTGTATTACTTAATGGTGGTCCTGTTGGTTTCCTTGGTGTGGGTAGAGGCTTGCGCCAAGGTGATCCTATATCTCCCATCCTTTTTATTTTAGCTGAAGAGGTGCTCTGTAGAGGACTGAAAAGGATGACTTGTGATGGGATTTTGAAGCTGCTGCCTGGCCCTAGATATGTGTCTATTCTCTCTCATCTTCATTTTGCAGACAACATTTTATTTTTATGAATGTCTTTGCTAAGTATATGAGGAATTTGTAGAATTTTTTGGTTAAATATCAAGTCTTTTTTGGGCAGAAATTTAACCTTGAAAAGAGTAGTCTATTTTTTTGGTAAGGTCACCCCTCACAGGAAACATTTTATTTCTGATTTTTTGGGTATCCCTTCAGCCAGGTTGCCCACAAAATATTTGGGGGTGGAAGCATTTAAAGGGAGAGTGAAAAAATAATATATGTTTCCCTTGCTGGATAAAATTAAAAAGAGGTTGGCCGGATGGAAGGGAAGACTATTGTCAATGGCTGGAAGGGTAGAGTTGGTGAGATCGGTTATTTCCAGTATCCTGAGTCACAATTTTGGAATTTATTAGTGGCCTGACTCCCCTATTAAAATGGTGGAAGGATGGATGTGAAACTTCATCTGGTCAGGTGATATGGAGTCACGAAAAAAAATAGTGGTTAAATGGGAGGATGGTTGCAGGCCTAAATGCGAGTGTGGTTTGGGGATCAGAAGGCTCAGGGATGTGAATTTTTCCTACTTATGTAAGTTGGCAAGGCAGATAAAGCATAGTAATTCGTCAATGAGTTCATTCTTCTGGGGTCGCTTTCTCAAGGTAGATGGCTCTCTAAGAAATGGTCATATTTCATCATTGATTTGGCTAGGCCTCAAAAAGGTCTGGGGCTTTGTTGAGTCTTAAAAGCAATGGATGGTAGGGAATGGCCAAAAAATCAAATTTTGGTCTGATCGCTGGCTGGGTTCAGGTCCATCATGGAGAGGTTGAGGATTGATCCTGATTCTTTAGAATCCCTGAGGGCTAAAGTTTCGGATTTTATTAGAAATAATTGCTGATTTCTTTCGAGGGTGGAGTCTGAGGTGATTTCTAGCATTTTTAAGGAAATAAGATGCATATATATCCCTAATTTGCAAGATGTGCGTCATTGGTGGCCCATCTCTTCTGGTGTATTTTCTATTAACTCAGCATGGGATACGATAAGGAAAAAATCGCCTAAAGTTGGATGGTTTTCTCTCCTATGGCAGTCGCAAATCCAACCTCGTCAAGCTATATTTGGGTGGAGGTTGATCCAAAATAAAATCCCTACAGATGCTAATGTGAAGAAGTGTGGGGTGTATCTGCCTTCTAGATGCAGTTTATGTGAGTTAGAGGAGGAATCTATTGAGCATTCTTCTTTAATTGCAACTTTTCCAAAGCTCTGTGGCGAAAATTTTGTGATTGTTTTGGAGTTCAGTGGATTGACTTCAGCGGTATGGAGATTTTCATAGCTTGGTGGAAATCTAAAATGAAGGCAGTCCCTTGTCAGAAGGTTTGGAGAAAAGGTTTTGTGTTAGTTCCTTATAGTATTTAGCTGGAAAGGAATTCTTGAAGATTCGATGGAATTCAAAGCCTATGGAGCATGTTTTTGCCATGATTATAACTGAAATTGCTTCCCAGTCTTTAGTGTTCATAGGTTCATCCATCTCCATTTCTAATCTTATGAGTGCTAGAAGGCTTGGCTTCTCAGAGGTGTGGTTCTCTCTGAGAGAATTTTTTGAAATATTTTGGTGTTGCCTGCCAAGAGGGTGGTCGAAACTAAACACTGATGGATGCTCCCTTGGGAATCCGAGGATGTCTGGAGCTGGGGGTGTATTTTGGAATGACAAGGGGGAGGTTAAGGCCAACTTCAGGAACTTCCTTGGGCTTCATACAAATTTTGAGGCTAAATTTATGGATGTGGTTTTAGGAATTGAACACGTTGAAAAGTTGGGCATTCAAAGGTTGTATGTTGTGGATTGAATGTGATTTGGTCGCGGTGGTGACCTTATTTCAAAAATTTAAGGTCCCGTGGATGGTTCATCGAAGATGGTTAGCTTGTATGAGGTTTTTGAGTATGATTGAGTGGAAAATCAGTCACTGCTATCGTGATGCCAATTCTATTGCTGACTATCTGTCTAAAACAGCGGTTCAACTTGAGGCTTCGGACTCGATGATGGTATGGCCGGCTCTGGTGAAGTTGGAGATTGATATGGATGGTTCTGGTTGTCCTAGATATAGGATGAGTTAGGTTGTTTAGTCCTTTTAAGCTTGTTGATTGTTCGGGTGCTTGGGTTGGTCCTTCTCTTTCTGCTGATGGCAATGCCGAAGGTGGATTAGGAGGACTGCCTTAGTCATCTTTTGGGCTGCCTGGGCTTATCTGCTGTCTCCACTCAGCTTTGTAAATTATATTATGTTTCTTTCTTTCTTTTATATTAATACAAATGATTTTTAGCAAAAAAAAAAAAATAATAATAATAATAAAAAATAAACTGTTCACCCAAAAGAAAAGAAGAACAACCCTTCAAGCACTTCTAAAATAGAAAGGTAATGAGACTCTATTGCTTCAAGAAATATCTCCTAGATTACCATCTTCCGTTTTTGAAGGAGTGAAAACATAAAGGAACAAATTTGAACACATAAACACGTTCACCCAAAAGAAAAGAACAACCCTTCAAGCACTTCTAAAATAGAAAGGTAATGACACTCTATTGCTTCAAGAAATATCTCCTAGATTACCATCTTCGGTTTTTGAAGGAGTGAAAACATAAAGGAACAAATTTGAATACATAAACACATCATCTCTGTCTTCTTCAACCATGAACATTCCAATGCTCTCAGAATAGGAACAAATTTGAAAGAATAAATGGTTACATCGAATGTGCAGAGCTCTAACATGGCAGTAAAGAAGGAGGGGGGAATCGGTGGTCTTACCTTCAGAAGCCAACACTGACCTCCTTCAATCGACATAGACGAAGAACTGCCAGACCTGATCGAAGTCAGAGAAGAAAGAGGGAACACCGCTGGGCTGATTCTTCCTCCAACGACTCATTCAAAGGAATCTGACTTATTCAGGTTTGTTCCCTAGCTAATATTTAGACAAAGGTGATAGGGGTAAAACGGACATTTAATATTTGATTCTAATAGTATTAACACCACATGATACTTTTGTCGCAGAGAGTCTGAGTGCAATAGATGAAACATTCAGGGGAGGGGAGTGAAATTTCCTCATCTTTTGATTATTATTATTATTATTATTTTTTGGTGAAACTCATCTTTTAATTATAAAGTAGAGATAAGAAGTGTTATTCGTAGTGCCTTAGATATCAGATTGGGGAAAATATTTTTTCTTTTGCTATAATTGAAAAAATATTTTTGCCACCACACATGAGTGACTGAAGAGATTTCAAGATTCATTTTATTATTGATAACCAGAATATATATAGTATAGTAACAGAGGCACCAAACACATAACTAATTACAACTGAACACGTGTCATAACTAACTCCTATCTCTAACAGGCCCCCTCAAGTTCATGGGGGGGGAGATCCCACTGTGAGATTGCCCTTAAGCAGATTGAATCGATTGCAAGAGAGACCTTTCGTTAGGGCATCTGCTAGCTGGTCAATCGTAGAGACATAGCGAACTTGCAAGTGACTGGAGCGTACCATATCCCTTACAAAGTGAAAATCAATTTCAATGTGTTTCATACGGGGGTGGAAGACCGGATTTGCTGCAAGGTATGTCGCACCAATATTGTCGTAGAGAATGAGAGGAGTCTGGGGAAGAAAAACTCTGAGCTCAAATAGTAAGGAACGCAACCAAAGGAGCTCTGTAGCTACAGAAGCAACAGCACGGTATTCAGCTTCTGTGGAGGATCGAGAGATAGTCCGTTGCTTTCGAGAACACCAGGAGATCAAATTTTGACCAAAAAACATAGCATAGCCTGTTGTCGACTTTCTATCGTCTAGGCAGCCAACCCAATCAGCATCACAGTAAGCTGTGAGAACCTGTTTGGAAGATGAATTCAGAAGAAGGCCATCATCAGGGGTACCTTTAAGATAACGCAAGATGCGTTTCACAGTAGACCAGTGACAATCCGTCGGGGAATGCATAAACTGTGCAACCTTGTTGACAGAAAAGCTGATATCTGGTCTGGTCATCGTCAAATACTGAAGTGCACCAATGATACGGGGATACTCAGTGCCATCAACTAGAGTTGTACCAGAATGAAGACCAAGAGAAGGACCACCAGCAAGAGGGGTGGATACTGGTTTGGCATCAGCCATATTAGAACTTCGAAGTAGATCTGTAATGTACTTTCACTGAGTAACCATCATACCAGTAGAAGATCATGATACCTCAAGGCCAAGAAAATAGTGCAATTCCCCAAGATCTTTTAGAGCAAATGTAGAAGATAGTACCCGAATGAGATCAGTAATGGCAGTAAAGTCATTTCCTGTGAGGAGCAGGTCATCAACATAAATCAAAAAATAAAGCACAACACCATGAGATTGGTAAATGAATAAGGAGGTGTCTGTCTTTGATGCAATGAAGCCTTGAGAAAGCAAGAAGGTGCTGAGGCGTGTATACCAAGCACGCGGAGCCTGCTTTAATTCATATAACGATTTTTGCAATCGACAAACATAATCAGGATGAGAAGGATCAATAAAGCCCGGAGGCTGATGCATAAACACCTTCTCAGCAAGAGTACCATGTTAAAAGGCATTTGACACATCCAATTGACGAATTGGCCACTGATGCATAATAGCAAGAGATAAGATTAAACAGATTGTTGCTGGTTTAATAACCGGGCTGAACGTTTCAGTGAAATCAATGCTAGGCCTTTGATGAAATCCTTTAGCAACTAGACATGCCTTGTAATGCTCTATAGTACCATCGGAGTGGTGCTTTACCCGAAACACCCACTTACAACCCACAATATTAGAGGCATCAGTAGGAGGAACAAGAGACCAGGTTCCATTTCTGAGAAGAGCATCAAATTCTTCATGCATAGCAGCCCTCCATTCTTGGCTGCGTATTGATTGAGTGTAACAACTGGGCTCAATCGAAGATGGTAAGGGATGTTTAGTGGCCATTAGAGTGAGACGATTAGGTGGTCTGTGAGGGGCTCCTGTACGAGACCATGTGAGCATGGGATGGGACTGAGCTGAAGTAGAGGTATCATGCCCAAGTGGAGGCTCAAAAGCAAGCTGATTTGGGTGAGTTGGAGGTAAGGTACTGCCATCTTGGGTAACAGAATCAGATTCAGAATTAGGCTGTATTACAGAAGGCTGAGGATGTGGATATTTCCCAATTGCGGAATCTTGGACTATAGGTAATAATGGACCTTGGCAAGGAGATGTTGGTGTAGGAAAAACAAGGGCAGGATTAGGGGATAGAAATTGAGAAGGACAAGGAAGAAGGATTGGTGGTTTAAGAGTACACCATAACTGGACAGTGGTCAAAGGTGGATCAGGCCAAGAAGAGGGAAGAGTGGAAAAGGGAAATGTAGATTCATCAAAGAACACATGACGAGAAATATACAGCCTATTTGTAGAGATGTCCAAGCATTTGTATCCCTTATGCTGAAGGGAATAACCAAGGAATAGACATGGTTTGGACCTGGGTTCTAGTTTATTGTTAGACTAAGGTCGTAACCATGGAAAGCATAGGCAGCCAAATGTCTTTAAGAATGTGTAATCAGGTGGTATGTGAAACAGGTACTCAAAGGGGCTAATGTGGCCAAGAAAGACAATTGGCATTCGGTTAATGAGATAAGTGGCTGTAAGAAAAGCATATGACCAGTATGGAGAGGGGAGATGAGAGTGAAATAAAAGTGCTAAACCAGTCTCTATAATATGCTGATGCTTTCTCTCAGCTACACCATTTTGGGCCTATGTGTGAGGACAAGATACTCGGCGTGAAATACTATTTGAAGTAAGGAAGTCATCAAGTTTTAAAAATTCAATTCCACCACCAGTTTGCAGGCTCTTAGTGGAGCAGGAGAAATAATTTTCAACTAAGGGATTAAACTTGGTAAACACTGAAAGTACATTAGACTTATGCAACAAAGGATATAACCATGTATATCTTCTGTAATCATCAACAAAGAGTACATCGTATTGAAATTTATCAATGGAAACAGTTGGGGCCGGTCCCCAAACATCACAATGTAAAAGCTCCAAAGGAGTAGAACTAGCAGAAGAAGAAGACAAAGGGAAGACGATGGCTCTTGGAGCACTGACAAGCAGCACATGAAGAGTGCGTGTTCCTTGAGGTAGGAAGAGTAAACTTGTCAACAAGACGGTGAACAATTTTAAAAGAGGGATGACCCATTCTGTGATGCCAGTCATCAATAGGAGCTCGAACAGCAGAGTTGGAGAAAAGAGAGCTGGGTCCAAGAGAAGCTCATATAGCCCATTTCTACTCAGGCCGTGGTAGAGTGTTTATCTTGTCCTCGTATCCTTGATCAGAAAATGTGTGGGATAAAATTCAAAGTAAGTATCATTATCAAGACAGAATTTATTGACTGATAAAAGGTTCCTATGAATCTCAAGAACATATAGGACATTGGACAATCGAAAATTATGCTTAGCAGAAACAATGTTGGTAGATCCGGTATGAGAAATAGACAGACCTTGCCCATTGCCGATGATTATTTGCTCAGGGCCAGAAAAAGGACTGGTAATTGCAAGATTGCTCATCTCTGCAGTAATGTGATGGTTAGATCCAAAGTCAAGTAACCAAGAACAAGGAGAAGGAGTTGTAGTGGCAGAGTAAGTGATACCAAGAAAAGCATGATTAAAACGTTGAGGACAGTGAGATGCAAGGTGAGTATCATGCCCACAAATCTGGCAATTTGAGGGCTGATGCAGAGGAAAGTGTGTAGGACGAGTACCTTGAGGTGGAGATCCAAGAATCGACTCCTGAGAATTGTTGTTCAACTTACCAATAGAATCAGAACCATATCGCTGACGAGAACCTTGATTCTAGTCAACATATTGTTGGTGAGACCCTAGATTCTGATCGGAGTAGCGACGACGATTACCACGATATCGAGGAGAGTAACGATTGTACGAAGCACGTTGAGAACCTTGAGAAAAGCGTGAACGAGAGTCTTGTGGTGTAGCAGCAACATTTACAGTTGAGACAGAACTAGAAGTATCATCAGAAGAAGATTTTAGAAAACTTTCATGGCTAAGAAGGAGATCCGTGAGTTCAACGAAGGTAATAGATTCAGATCGCAAGCGAATAGAAGTCGCAAAATCCCGAAAATCCAGACCAAGACCTCAAATACAACAAGGAGGTACATGCAACAAGGAGCCAATCAACAACAAGGAGAAGAGGATCCTGGAGCTTACATGCAACAAGGAGGGGCCATAGGAGAGGGTGGCTTAGGTGGTAGAGGAGGTTTACAGACCGGAGTAGGAGGAACATACGGAGGTTCCAAAAGAGGAGTACCGTATTTCACCATAAAAGGATAACGGGCTTCAGTGCTTAAGGGGCCAACTGAGGTATCTGACGAACTGCTATACGGATAGAATGCAGCTTTATCAATGAGCCAATTGTCATAGGCATCCATGAGAGGGATGAGACGAGGACATGGAAGACGACCGTTCTGATGTAATTCCCAAGCGGAATCAACAGTCTGAAGAAGAGGAGCTGGAACTTGATGGTGCGGAGTATCATTGATTTGACACATGGCGAACAGTGACAAGCCCGGGGTTTAGCCCTTCTCGTGTACTCAAAACCATGGTTGCAAGTCACAGGCGCCCCGGGACTTATATGATCGCGGTGTTGGACCAGCTCTTCCGATGTGGGATTCGTGCAACTGCTACAGTTACCTGCTACAGCGCCCCGCACACGGCCTTTGACGAACTCAGAGCATCGGATGCACATCCACACACCGCCCGGCTCTGATACCAGATTTGGCGAACTGCTATACGGATAGAATGCAGCTTTATCAATGAGCCAATCGTCATAGGCATCCATGAGAGGGATGAGACGAGGACATGGAAGACGACCGTTCTGATGTAATTCCCAAGCGGAATCAACAGTCTAAAGAAGAGGAGCTGGAACTTGATGGTGCGGAGTATCATTGATTTGACACATGGTATGAAGAAACTGTCGCCACTCTGATCGATGTTGCCGTCGATTGATGAAGAGAGTATAGGGCTTCGTTCCATACACATGGTAGTCTGTTGTGTAGTTAATGAAATGGCAGGGGTGTAGGGTATGTGGAGGGTCAGTGATTTGAAGGACCGCTGGAGGTCTATGGAACAGGATAATGGTATGGTGCATGGGTATATCAGGGGAATCATCTGGTGGGAGACGAGAGGTGAAGAGATCCAGCCAAGTTTCCATAGGAGCAAAGAGCTGTAGAAACTGGAAAATTGGGAGGTTAGGTCTATGGGGTTGGACTGGACTACACCATTGGAAACACATCATCTGGATGGAGTGAAGGGGAAAGCTGATGGCTATGGAGTAGGCTGTACATAAATGCCAGAAAATGCATTTATATATGAGGGGTAATTCCTGTAGGTCATATGAGGAATTAAAGGTGAAGACTGTGAGGTAGGGGTAGTCTGGGTGGCAAGAAGAACCAGCAAGAAACAGACCTTCTTGTCGAAGGGCTATTCTGAGAAGCTGGATAGCTGTGAGCTTGCTGTAGGTAAGGATGGCTTTGTAGGTTAAGGTATGACGGATTTCAGGAGGAAGGTGAGGAGGGATATCACAACAGAGGTTATGACCAGGTGAAGGTTGTGGTGTGGCTGAGGAGGAGGAAGATGATGCTCCTGGGGTTAAAGGGTATAGGAGGGGAATGACAGAAAAGGTAGAGGTAGGTCGAGAAAGGAAATCTGCCAAGACATTTTCTTTTCCTTTGATGTGTTTAATATCAAAGGATCACTTTGAGAACCATTGAGCCCATCGGAGCAGTTGAGCATTAGGAAGCTGTTTTTGTCGGAACTCAAGCATTCGAGGGAAGCTTGACATGTCCAGTTCAATAAGGAATCTATGTCCAATCAGATGAAACTGGAATTTTTCAATGCCACGGCGAACTGCAAGAATTTCTTTGAATGTGGAGTGATAATGAGCTTCAGAGGTTTTGAATGAGCCACTCTTGTAACCACAAACTGTTCTTGTAGAATCTGGGGCTTCTTCGAGGAGAACTGCACCCCAGTGAGTATCACTAGCATCTGTTTGGAGAATCCTGCGTCCATCAGAAGGAATCTGTAAACAGGGAAGTCTTGTAGTTAGCTGCTTCAAGGCATGGATGGCTGCAGAATGTTCAGAAGACCAGGGAGGAGCATTCTTTCTCAAGAGTTGATGAAGTACAGATGTGTGTCTGATTTGTTGAGGAAGAAACTCAGTCATGTAATTGACTATACCAAGGAATTGCTGGACCTGAAGTTTTGTCAAGGGTCCATCAGGAAATTGCTGTAGAGAGGTAGCAATATGCGGTTGAAGTTCATATGTTCCTTTGGTAATAGTGACACCAAGAAAATCGATGGTTGAAACACCAATCTGCATTTTCTTTGGGGAGAGCATGATTCCATAGTCTTGAACAATCTGATGGAATTGTCGAAGGAGACTTAAATGTTCATCCTGTGTAGATGAAAACAGAAGAATATCATCAATATAAATCAGGGCATGATCTTGAATAGGAGCAAAAATCTGCATCATGGCACGCTGAAATATTGATGGAGCTGTCTTCAAGCCAAAAGGCATAACTGTCCACTGTAGATGATAACCAGGGACACAAAATGCTGTTTTTGGTCTATCTTCAGGAATGATACCAAGTTGCCAAAAACCTGCTTTGAGATCAAACTTGGAGAAGACAGTTGCTGAAGATAACTGAAGTAACAGAGCCGGACGAGTTGGTAATGGAAACTTATCATCAGCCAGGAAAAAGTTCAGAGGCCGATAATTAATAACCATTCTCATTTTGCCACGGATCTGTTCTGTTCTTTTGTTCACATAGAACGCTTGGCATGCCCAAGGAGACACAGTAGCTTCAAGTAATCCTTGAGCTTGTAGTTGACTAAGCTCTTGGACTACAAGGGTCAAATGTTCAGGGGGCATTCCAGGATGGCTGGCTTTTGTTGGATTGACATCTTCATTCTTCTTAAAGGGTAAGGAGATGAAGAAATTAGAATTCTGCCAGAGAGGATGAGTACACTTTGTCAGGAACTCAGTATGAGAGTCTGCACAAGATGTTTGCAGAAGTTTTCCTTTAAACTCATCAAACAAAGTAGGATCTGTTCCTGCAAGAAATATGTTAGAAAAAGGGGACCAGGGGAGAAGTTGTTGTTTATACACAAGACCTTGGGGAGTCCATTTAAGGGGAAGATGACTTAGGACATCAAAACCTATGATAAGGTCTTTACCAAGACACTGGGATCCTAACATAACATGGGTGAAGGAAAGGGTTGGAAGAAGTTGGATTTTAATGGGTTTTCTAGTAACTAAGGTGATATAGAAGGTTTCACCATTAGCCGCTAAAAATGGTAGAGGAGGGACCTGAGGTTTCCAGAAATGGTTGGGAAGGACTTTTGGGGACAAGATGGTTGTAGCAGCACCTGTATCAAGAAAGGCTATGAGATGAACTGGTTTAGCATAGGGTTCAGGGATAAGGGTGACTGCAGCATGAGGTAAAGTAATGGACTGACAGGGAAGAGGGGTTGGGTTTTGTCTAGGGGGAAGGAAAGGGATAACCTGGTAGAGGGGATCTGATTCCTCGGACTCGGAGAGGGAAGACTCTGGGTCTGAGTCAGTGAGGTGTTGGGGATCAACCTCATCTGGGTAATCAATAGCAAAGAGGGAGAGGTCAGTAGGTTCTGCATCTAAGGAATACAGAGATTCAAGGTCAGCATCTTGTAGATCATCATGATGGAGGGAGGCAAGCATATGGAGCACCTTGTCTTTCTTACTTCGGTTAGGACAATTTTTTACAAAATGTCCATCTTTTCCACAAATGAAGCAAGAAGTATTCTTGGATTTCCCTCGAAATTGTTTTTTCCGAAGGAATTTCCACTGAGGTTTAAACCGTTTAAACCGAGAGGGCTTAAAAGGAAACCGTTTCTTGTGCTTTCTGGAGGAATGAAAGAACTGTTTGTGATGGAACTGCTTCTTTGTTGGACAATCACAAGAGTGATCAGAACCTTTACACTTGATCTTCATCCAGGAAGTGTCACAGACAGAAGACACTTTATCAGACTTTGATTGTAAGTCTTTCCAGATTTTCTTGACATTACAGAGTTTGTCAAGAGCAGTGAGAGAAAAGCTGTATAAAGAGCCGATGCTGCAGGATGCCAGAGCAATGTTCTGGTTGCGGAGAAACTGCAGAGTATCAGCACCAAGAGGATCTGGAAGTGAATTCAGGAAGATTTGCTTAAGGTTCTCATCATCAAGGCCACCAATCTTATGGAATCGGTCTGTCATGCGCACATAGTGTTTGTCAAGATCTGGACGAGCTAGAGAACAACACTTGAGCTGTAAAAACTCTTCACGAGCTTTTGTAATATCATTGGAGACAGGACCAAGAAATTCTTGATATAAGACTGTAATGAACTGGCCTTCAGGAAGTTGAACAAGTTGTAATTGTCTATATCCACCAAGGGCTAAATACCATTCCCTCAGTTTTCCTTGGAGTCGTGCAACAAACTTAGTCAGAACACTGACTGATGTAGCACCTTCTTGGAGAAGTTCAGCATTGATCCAGGCATGGAAATCAGCAAACTTGGATGCCCACTTTGAGACAGGGACATCGTCTAGGGTAAAGAACTGTTTAGGGTCTTGGTTAGAGAATGGGGCATATGTTGGAGGGGGCTGTGGTGCAGGTTCAGGATTATGGACCATAGGGTCATCCTGATCACCATCCAACTCATCAACAGTAGGAGGAGCCGGATAAGGAGCAGGGGCATCTTGGCCTGTATTCATGAAAGAAGGGACAGGTGTTGGGTCATGGAGAGCTAACGTGGTGAGAAGATCTGTGAGAACATCATCACCAGAAGGGGTTATGGCACCGATAGGGGGATATTTGGGCTTGGTTCGAGGAGGAAAAGGTGAAGGTGAAGGTGATGGATAAGTAGAGATAGGAGGTGTGGGTGCGGGATAGGAGACAGCCATAGGATATGGTTGAAACGGCGGAGGAGAAGGTTTATCCAAGATTGGGTTTGATATTGGATATTTTTGTTTTTGTTGCTGTTGCCTGGGGTTCAAATTTCGTTGCTGACGTTGTAATGCCTTTAATTCTTCAAGTGGGAATGTTCTCTGGGAAGCAACTACCGGAGGAGCCGGTATAGTGTACATGGAAAATGGATCTTGAGGAGACAGATTGGGAACTGTCAATGGAAGAGGCTACTGTCGACTGGATGTTGCTGCTTGAGGTGGAGCGTGTTGTAAGCTCTGCAGCTGGGCTTCAAGAAACCGTAGATGTTTCTCTTTTTGGCCAATAAGGGCAAAGGCCTGAGCTATATCAACAGTCGAGGAAGCAATACCAGCAAACTCAGTATGAACTTGATCCATCTCAGTTTTCAGGGATTGAATCAACTGAGTATGCCGGCCAACAGTACTATGAGTGTGTTGGGTAGTAGCAAGAATGCGTTCAAGGTACTGGTTTTGGACTATGGCATTTTCATTTTGCCAGTTTAAAGCTGCTTCAGCTGGGGAGAACTGCACCCCAGTGAGTATCACTAGCATCTGTTTGGAGAATCATGCATCCATCAGAAGGAATCTGTAAACAGGGAAGTCTTGTAGTTAGCTGCTTCAAGGCATGGATGGCTGCAGAATGTTCAGAAGACCAGGCAGCAAGAACCAGATCCTCATCACAGATCGGTTGATCAATTGCAGCCAAAGTGTCTGCCACGGATCTGATAGCAAGAAGATAGTCAGCAACTGAATCTATACCTTTTTGGAGCCGCGAGAGACGATCTTTAAGATCCATGATTCTCGTTCGAGAGGATGGGGCAAAGACTCGAGCAAGAATGCTCCAGGCTTCTTGAGAAGTACCAACACTCACAACATGTGATAAGGCATTCTCAGAGAGAGAAGAGATGATCCAAGAAAGTATTAACTGATCTTGTCGATCCCAGAGGGAAGCTACCACAAGAGCAGAGTTGACAACTTCTGTGTTTGCAGAAGTAGAAGCGGGAACCACTGGACGAAGAAAAGAACCGTCCACATACCCTACAAGACTGTAGTTACCAGAAGAGAGTTTTAGAGGAAGGTGCGAAGCAACGTTGGGAGAAAGAACAGAGAAAGATGCAGGAGTTTCTTAAGAAACAGAGGAAGAATTGGAAGACGCTATGGACGGAGAGAAAGAAGCTCAGAGGAGCAATTCAATGCTCTGATACCATGAATAGATTTCAAGATTCATTTTATTATTGATAACCAGAATATATATAATACAGTAACAGAGGCACCAGACACATAACTAATAACAACTGAACACGTGTCATAACTAACTCCTATCTCTTACAACTTCTATCTCTAACAGTGACAAATGCCTAATAATTTTACACGGAACAATGGTAAGCTCTGTCAATAATCTTGATTTTATAATCGTTCAATTAGTCTGCTTGAATTGAAATTTGACATGAAAAGGATACCATCGAAATCTTTTGATCCAAAAGTTTTTAATTCCATCTCAGTTGCTAATTTACCAAAAAAAAAAAAAAATCTCAGTTGCTAAATGACAAAAGTAAAACTACAAAATCAGGAGGGAATTCAAAGTCCTATTATTTCCCATTCCATTTGGTTTCCATACAACAACGGTTGTCAATCCATTCCAACGACAGAGAAAAAAACACTAACTTCACTTTTTCTTTGTTTTGACTATCTTTTAGTATTCTCACCCACCCAGTACCACCACAGTGTCAGTGATGAGTAATTTTGGTTTTTTTTAGATTTTATTTTTTGAGTAATGCTAGTGATGAGTTAATGGGTGGAGATGTGTTTCTATAGGTTCCGCTAAGGTGATGCTTATCACCAATAACAGTTGATTAGTGTCAAATTACCGTTGAAGTAGAAATTAAGGCACTTAATTACTAACATCTTTAGCAGAAATTTGGCTGTCTTTGTCTGAAATTTGATTGCATTAAAATCTTCAAAGGTTTGATGGTGTAAGGATTGTCTAGTTCAGTTGGAATATTTTTAAACATAGTTTTATTATTTGACGTGTTTAATTATCACTCTATAAATCTCTAATTATTAAAAAAAATAAAAAATAAAAAAATAAATTGGTGGACCACTTTTCTTCTTTTGTCTTTTTGTCTTTTTTTTTTTTTTTTTCTAGATTGTTTTGGAAATGGGTCCATAGTAAGGAAAATAATCCTCTGTTTTTCCCATCCCTGTTTTTCCTTGTTTTTCTACCTGCAGAACGCGACACATGGACAACTTTAAGACCAACGCACCGGATGTAATAATCCTCACCCAATCTTGACCGTTGCTCTCCTTATTGTCCACGTGTCGCGTTCTGCAGGTAGCAAAACAAGGAAAAACATAGATGGGAAAAACAGAGGATTTTGATCCCCATAGTAAGTGTTGGCCTCATCACCTCATCAACAAACATTTCTTCCATTTTAGAGATAATAGAGATAGATCTTAAATAATTTTAGTAGTAAATCAATCAGTGATTGTGTTAGAAAGCTTGTCTTTAGTATTGTGATTCACCATGTTTGCTGAGAAAAAAATAAAAGAATATGAATCTCCTCGTCACGCACTGTAGAACAGATTTGAAAAGTCATTACTTCTGAGATCAGAAGTAGGGTTCAACCAATCTGTATAGCAAGCCCAAACACCTTAAGAAATAGGCATCTTGCCACATATTGGGACATTCCTCCTATCTCTCTCCCCACCCCAGTTTCTTGATGTATCAACCTTCTATAGGTGTATCTTCCCACTCTGTTTTTAGATGTGTCAACGCAAACACTAAGAAACACGAAGAAAACAAACAAATTAAAGCATAGATGACACAGAGATTTAATGTAGTTCACATGTCAATCTGATGTTCTACATATACGGGCGAAGTTGAAAATGATTCATTATGTGATGGAAAAAAAAAATACAATGAAGATCTCTCAAGAACACTAAAAAATCGTAACAAAAACTTTTCACATAAACCCAAACACAAAAAATGCCTAAAATTACTTTTACTCTCTTACTTGCACAAGAAGACAATAAAACAAACAAATTAAAGCACAGATGACATAGAGATTTAATATAGTTCATATACCAATCTGATGTACTACATACACGGGCGAAGTTGAAGATGATTCATTATGTGATGGAAGAAAAATGCAATGAAGATATTTCAAGAACACCAAAAAATCGCAACAAGAACTCTCCACATGAACCCGAACACGAAAAAATGTCCAAAATCACTTTTACTTTCTTACTCGCACAACAAGACAATAAAACAAACAAATACTACCTCACATAATTTCTCTTTCGAATCACCACAATAAATATCGAAGTGAGACAATCTCCAAAACAGGTACAAGAATTAGGAAGACCAAAATATCACAACCATTTTCTCTTGGTACTTTAATATCGCCACCATTTGAATTGTCTAAATATTATGAAGCTCTCAAGGGAAAAGGTCACAATATCTGATGAGGGAAGACTCATTACAAGCTATTCTAGTAACACAACAATCCAACAAAGGGTGCAAATTGTTGTGCAGGTCACCAATTGATCGGTTCAGTCCTCATTGGTTCCAGCCTTGGTTCTAGCCTCAGAAAATCAAACCGAATCGATTGATTGATTAATAGAATTTTTTTCGATCGATCTAATTCTGGTTATCGGCCTTGATCGATCCCAATCCCAAGTTTTAGAACCTTAGTGCTAGTAGGTGAAGGTTCCAACTTCCAGCCATGGATTGCTTGAGGAAAAGTAGAAACCAGAGGCAGTTAATTATGATAATACATTATTTATATAAGCTAGTTGTCGGGTAATGGCCCAGAAATCTTGTACAGTTGATTCGTTTAAAAATCAAGTTAGTAAAAAGAAGAAATAATGGGTGGGGTTAGTGGACCATTTTCCCATGTCTTATAGATTTAACTAGTAAAAAGAAAATTAAAGTTAATTAATCACGTTTTATTAATAATGTCTTTAGAAGACAGGGAACATCTCAGTACAAACCGCTCCCAACTTTCTGTAACTTCATCTCCACCCCACCAAAAAGAAAAGGAAAAAAAATTGTCCACTAACATCTAGAATGTTCCTGAGATGGTATACTATCCTGCCCTTAGCAAGAGCTCAAAAATGATGGATTATCCCCATTAATTAAAAGTTAATGGGGTGATGTAATTAATTTTTATGGGATTGAGTCAAAGCATTCACAGTGATCCATCATAGGCAGTGTTAATAGAAGCCACTACTTTAGCGGGTGGGCAGAGCACTCTTTATCACACACTAATAGGAATGTCCAACAAATTAATGATGAGTAAACAACTTATGTTTTTGTGCTTTGAACTACACCAAAAGTATCAATATCAGTTTCTTTTGACACAGTAAAAGGTTATCTTATGGTAATAATGGATAGACTCCTCTTTCAATCATAAAAAAGGTATAGACTCCTTTTAAATTTGGAAAGCATCAATCAATTAAATCAAAGAACTGTGATGTTTATGATGGCAAATCAAACCCTGAAAAAGAAAAACAAATTTGATCATATACATGTATTTTCAAATTTTATTTTTTTTTCTTCCTTTCTCTACTTGTTTCTCATACTGATAAGTATGGCAAGAGATTATGTAAATCCTAATGTCCCTGTTGTTTCAGATTAATATTCTATAAAATTTACCTCAATATCAATCCTTCGATTTGTTTATCGAATAGGTTTGTTGTCATGACAGATTTGACTCTTGCACTATGCTTTTGGTGTTGGATTATTTACATTTGATGTGTTTACATCAAACCCAATTAATTTGATTAAATTAGTTTTTGTATCTTATTTTCGATCAACTAGATCGATCATGAGGTGTACATGTAAAGAGTTAGTTGATCATTGTTATATAAAAAGCAAATGGAGAATCGGGGATTACCTCAATATAACTTTTCACAAAGCGGAATGGATCTGGTTGCACTACACATCGATCCTCACGAACAGCGATGAGCAAAGGATTGTAGCGATCTCGATATACAATATTCCACCCTCAATATCCAAGGATTGTAATGGAGATCCTTGGAGACACACACTCTCAATTGAGAGAGACAGAAGAGAATAGTGTGCGTGTGCGCGCGCGCGTGTGTGTGTGTGTGTGTGTGTGAGAGAGAGAGAGAGAGAGAGAGAGATAAATTTGACGATACACATGTATTTTCAATTTTTTTTCTGCCTTTTTCATACTGATAAGTATGGCAAGTGTTAAACCTGTCCCTTAAAATTTCCTATTTTAAATATATAGATGAGGCACCGGAAGACATCAGTATCAATGAGTATGGGGTAGTAGTTGTATTTTGCTGAGAAGGGAAGGATGACCCCACCTGTACCTGCTATCCATGCTCCAATAACTGGAAGGAGTTCCAGGCACAGAAGAAAAGGTTAGTCAAGCCCTCACACTTAACAGAAAAATTCCTGAGCTTTAATAGTGAAATGTATCAGAAGGTGGGGCCCACACAGTGGAAACACCTTGGGACAACCTCATTCAACTTAAAGATCCATTTTCACACAAAGGGAACCAATTCAGCTTTCACCAGTGAACACCTCCGGTGAATATATAATCCAAAATTGGGTTATTTGGCCGTGGGGCCTGGGCACTCGCACCCATGCACCTCGAACCACCTCCATTGGTTAGTATAACCTACTAAGGGATGAATTAATGTATTGGGACACCTCGAGCTGGGCTTGTTAGTGTCAAATGACAGATTAATCCGGTAATGAGTGAAACCCCATTATTTTTCCAAACAACCCTTAGGCAACTTAAATGGCTATCAATAGAAGCCTTTACCATCATTTCTCCACCTACCAAAGTAAAAGCAAGGAGAAGGAGAAAGAGAAAGAAGAAGAAGGAGAAGGAGAGCAAAAGAAGAGGAAGGAAAGGGAGCTAGGCTTTCATCCTTTGGGGTAAGATCATTCTCTACCCCTCTCCACACACACACGTCTCTCTCTCTCCCTCTCTCCCTTTTTCACTCACTATTAAGCAAATTGAAAACGCCCCAACCGGTTCTCACCTTCCCACTTGTGAAAACTACTAATTGAGAGAGGGATTTGGTGTAGGAGACTTACCCTAGCAAGGTTGGTGGATCAATTTAAGACTATGAACCTTCCTTTAGGAAATCCTTACCTTAAACCCCAAATTGGGTAACTAAAACCCTAGAAATGATGAGCCTTGCCCAAATCCTCTATACCCCACAATTCAAACCCAAAAATGGGTTGGGAAAAATGAAATTAAACACAAGGATGGTGGCTTGGTGTGACCACATAAGCCATCGGTGCTCACGACATAAACCCTCAACCGAATTTCTCTAGTTTAGCTAAACCAAGACATGAATTTTGGGCGATTTTGGGTACATTGTGTAACCCTAGCACAACTAACCCACTAAGCACACTACTTCTAAGTTAATTGATGAGGGTTAACAACCCCCATATATAAATCAACCTTACAATCACAAAACCCCTTACTTGGGAACGATTCAAAGAAAAGGAAAATAGGAAATGAAGTTGGAATCTGTGCCCTAGGGTCCCACTTTCCTATGGATGACTGATTTTCTCAAAAATGTTACGTATCCAGGAGTAGAACCAAGAAGTGATGGACAAATGTGGCACGAGGTCATCGGCTGTCCACTGACACTTGAGATCCGAGGTGAGGGGATTTGTGTGATTTAATTTATAGAATGTTTACATCATGATGCACACTTTTTATGATCATGTCATTTTTCATATTATAACCGTATTACTTGTGTTGAATATTGATGTGGTATGATGATATGAGGTGTGCGTGTGACTGGGATGCAACATGACCAAAAGGTTGTGAGAGATACTGAAACTGCATGCCCAGGGTGTGAGTGCGTGTTGATAAATGGGATGCAACATGGCCGAGGTTGTGGGAGATTCCGGTTACTGAGGTTATAGGAGAAGCAAGTACTGCATGCCCATAGAGTAAGAGTGTGTGTGGTAATGGTTATGGGTGCAACGTGGCCAAGGTTGTGGGACATTCTGGTGACTGAGGTTGTGAGAGATACCGGTTTGCATCCCCAAGCATGATTATCTTATATTTATGATGTGATATGAATCATACTAAAATGCATTGGGCTAGGACAATCACCCTGGTGCTACAACCCTTGTCAATAGAGGTTTACTTATTGACTAATCCTACCGTCCAATGGACCGAGGTTGGGGAAATTTTCGGTGATTGAGGTGGGGGGATACCGGAGTCATGACAAACTCATCGCATGATGTTTGATCCTGTGATGTGGTATTAAGGGGGATTATTAATAGGATTTGCGGGGTGACCAATGGGTTTTTCAGGACCTGCAGGCTCCTAACTCACAACTAGCTTGTAACCTTGGGGATTGATAATGGACATTCGTGATTGGGGATACCACCTATATTATAGTAGCACTAATACCCACTTTGGACTTAGAATCTGTTGCTTAGAATTGTTTGCTAATAACCGGATCATGTTATTGCATTCATCTAACTGCATTCATCTTGTTGGGATTGAGCATTTATATTTATCTTTGTTTCATTTTATAGATTGTTATGATTACTTGTGTGTTACCCCTCACTAGGCTTTGTGGAAGCTCACCCTCGTTATTGTCCCCTTTTAGATGTTGATTCAGGGAACCATCCGAAGTATGTAGCTGAGGAACCGATTCTCTACAGAGGCGACCTCTAGGATGAGGAGCTTGCTACGCATGAGGAGGGTTGGGTGTGTGATGACTATGCATTCGGACATGCTAAGGATGAGAGTATCATCTTCTGTTTTTTATTCTTTTTGTACTTATTAGATGTAGCACTAGGGGCATAACTGTAACTATGCTTCCGCTGTGAAAACTTTCATTTTGATAAATATGGTAAATATCATTAGATATCACTAGTTGTTTATACTTTGATTATTATTATCTATGTGATTGTAGAATCATTTCATAGCTTTATGAACTTAAAGTACAACATCGTGGATCCTGGATAGATTGTGGACTCGTATGCGTGTCCATTTCACTAGCCTTCAGGTGAGTGGAGGCGAGGTGTGACAGTAAGAGATTATCTAAGTCCTAGTGTCCCTGTTGTTTCAGATTAATATTCTATCAAATTTACCTCAATATCAATCCTTCGATTTGTTTATCGAAAAGGTTCGTTGGCATGACAATTTTGACTCTTGCACTATGCTCTTGGTGTTGGATTATTTACATTTGATGTGTTTACATCAAACCCAATTAATTTGATTAAATTAGTTTTTGTATCTTATTTCGATCAAATGACGATAATGAGGTGTACATGCAAAGAGTTAGTTGATCATTGTTATATAAAAGCAAATAGAGAATCGGGGATTAACTCAATGTAGCTTCTCATGCAGTGGAATGGATCTGGTTGCACTACAAGTCTATCCGCAAAAACAGTGACGAGCAAAGGATTATGGCGATCTTGCTAGACAATGTTCCACCCTCAATGTCCAACGATTGCAATCGAGATCCTTGGAGACAACACTCTCAATTGGGAGAGACAGAAGAGAATATGGGGGAGAGAGAGAGAGAGAGAAAGAGAGAGATTAGATAAAAAAACCTTGCTTTGTTATGGCCAACCTTTTATTTATAGATATTTGGCTAGCTAGGGTTTCTAATCCTAGTGGGTGACCCATGAACGAACAGGGTCAAAACCCAGTTCGACCCAGTTCATTTAACAATCATAATGAAATTGACCGATATATGGAATCTATCAACGAGGCAAAGGGAAGCAGAACATAATAGAGACCGATGCATAAGAAACTGAAGGAGAATATATTTCTGTACAGCCTCAGCATTTGGGATGGTTTTAACCATCAACGAGAGAAGAAGGAATTGTAACTATCCATGAATAACGTGGTGAGTGGGCCAATGTGGTTATGAAGAACTACCAAAGAGTTTCATAGACGTATAAAAGGAAGAATTTGGTGGACAGAAAAGGCATAAAAAAATCAACACTCTACACACACAATATGTTTATCTTACATCTTACTTTTTAGTTAGGATTAGATTAGATATTTTTGTTCTTCCCAAGCGTAGAAATTAGTCATTTCATTGTAGAGAGTAAACCTTGTAGTCTCACAAAATTTTCCTTCAATCTACTATTAAAGGTCCAGTTCTTAGGTTGCATTTGGCATTTTTTTTGTTCTATAGGAACAAAAAAAAAAAAAAAAAAAAAAATAAAAAATAAAAAATGATAAATCGATTGGTGTCAACTTGAAGTTTTTCCCTTTTTCTGGAATGAAAAGGGAAAAAAAAAAAATTCTAGAAATGCAAAATAATTTAACAAAAAAACCTTATTCTGTCATTTCCGTTTCATTCCAAATACAAAAAAAAAAAGTGAAAACTAAGATAATCATTCCTGAAACAGGTTCACCAAACACCTTTTTTTTGTTTTTGTTTTAAAATGGTATTTTGGCACAAAAACTAAAATTTCTGTTTTTGACACGACGCGTCGTTTCTAGAACTGAATGACTACCAAACACAACTTTAGCTTTTATTTCAGTTTCATTCTTATAATTTCCAAGAAGAATACTTCTTTAACATTAAATTTTTTATACCATGAGAAGCGACTTGAATATCAGAAGTCCTTAGAGTGATCGTGGCAAAAGAAGAATGCTGTTCCATCTGGTAGAAGTTAGATTCACACAATGGGCTTCCAAAGACTCTGGCACGCTTGTGCATAATCCACATAGTCAGTGTGTGGTCATTGAGGTAAATTATCTACCAACAATTAGTTATTATAATTTTAAATCATGTACTTATGATTATTTTGATAATGTGCAATTGTCCAATTTTATCATTATTTGTTCATAACTATGAATAGACTTGGGCTTTCTATTTTAGGGTTGCGACATTGTATACTTTTTTTTAAATGAAAATTGGTATAGAAATATAAATGCAGGAGTTTAATTATGTTGAACTTTTAAGTCATCGAAATTCCCGATATTTAGTTTACTGTCATTACATTCTTAAGGAAAAATTTTGATAATTTCTTTTTCTGTATTTGAGAGACACTTACTATTGTGTTTATATTTCATACAATCTTGGTGACCCAATTGTTGATAACTACCAATAGGATTGACTACATGTCAGACGCTTGCCTGATATATACATGAACAGGGGTGCACTCAAAACCTCGAAAGGGCAAAAATTCGAGTTTGCAAATTGTCGGGCTATGATTGGTCAATGTAGACCTTGGTAATATTATATGTAATATTGTTATATGAAAATAATTTTAAATATTTTCTTTAATCATGGTCCCGTCATGGTCCCATCACTCTTGGATTAATTAACAATGCACTTGCTTTATTGGCGGATATTTTATTCTATATTTATGAGTGTGTATTGTGGATGTTGGTCGTGTAGGGGTAAAGAGTATGAAATTATCTACCTTGGAGTTTTTGGGTTACACTATTAGTAGTATCGTCATTTTTTACAATTAAGGACAATTTAATAGTCACCCTTTATGATCACACTACATGGTGCAATCTCATCAATCTGTGTGGAATCTTTTAAGATAGTTTTTCTATTAAAAAGATGCCTTGGCCGAAATCAATTCCACACAATACCTAGTTTTTTGGATTAAATTTGAGAGCAAGAGAAAGTGTCCCACCCTACTTCCACTTCGATGCTTGTGGTGTGACTAGGATGCTTACCGTTGTTTTACAACACTGCCAGAATCTCTAAATTAGGACCTTAAACGTCACAATTTGTAACTAAAACTATTCTAACATCAAATGCAATGAAAATAATATAAGAAGATATCAATCTCAATTACTGGGGAGAATTTAAAGGATATTTGTATTACAATAATTGTATTTTATCTCCAACAGAATCTACTAACAAGACATATATCATAAGTATCCACATAAATAACATTCGAAAAGTATATAAAAAATGCTGAAGATAACAATTCTTTGATCACAGCGCACTGTAGGCACAATCCCTATTGTGTTCCTCGGGTTCCAACGTCCATCAATCCTCACTGTAGTCATCAATGGAGGAGGATGTATTGCTATCCATTGGTACCCCCGTACCTGCATTATCATCTGAAAAGAAGCACACAGGCGGTGTGAGCTCTAACTAGCTAAGTGAGGGATGACATTCATGCAAGTAGATAAATATAAACCATAATGTGAGATGATGCAGTTCATTTTATTATTATCCACCTAACATACAACTAAGTTGGGTTAATGCTATTACGACATATTTGACAGTAAATATAGTCTTGAAATTTCCATCGGTCACCTAGCGATACAAACCCTAGTCGCGAATAGGAGCATCTAGATCCTAAAATGCGCCATCAGTCACCTAAAAAATTCCTGATAACCCCATCCTAGCGGCCATGACACCAGAATTACCATTGGTCACGTTGGGCTAGTTTCTGCCTCTAAAAACAATCACATCATGAAGATGAAGTGGCATCTCAAAAAGTCTCACCAAACCTACCACAATGGGTTATCCGACACCTCACCCCTAATTGGCAAGGGATAGTAGTATATGGTAGTTGTACCTAACCACAGTAGCATACATGCCTTCACTTATGGTACAAATAGTGTGGAATATGGTACCAAAACCCACATCAGCCACACCGCATCCATATCCAAGCCTAGATGGCATACAAACAATTAATATAAGATACATGATATTGAAATTACCATCGGCCACACTGCTTACCCATATCCAATCATAACTCTAATGCACACCCAATGCATGATGCAATCAGCAATGTCGCAATCACAATACCCAAATTTTCCTCAGCCACACCGGATCCCACTCATTCACATATGATCATATTATTAGCAGTTCATCAATATAAGCAATTGAAACAATTTATATATAGCATATATGTTGTTATAATGTAAATACACATGATTGCAATGACATGCATACAACTCTAATATTTAAAATGCTCCAAGTTAAGGTCAAAACCACTCACTTGTCTGTGGACCGAGTGAGAAAGTTTCCAAAAATATGCCCAAAAGATACTTCGCTAGGTCTCATCGAAAGTGATCATATTTGTCCTAGTTATAAAGGTAAACGAGCGTCAAAATGTGTTTAAGAGGGTCCCCTAGAAGATACCTCAAATTCCCTAAAATCTGCCAAAATGGTAGTTCAATATGGTCCACTGGTAGGTGTCTGTCCTACCGATGGGTCTTACTGGTGAGATGGATAGAAGCTAAACAAGTCTTAGACACCACCGGTTGATGGTCACCAGTGGGTGTCAGTTCTAACCGGTGGCTCCAACTGTTGACATCGTCATAGACTGATTAAGGTCTCAGACTTCACCAGTAGATGGACACTGGTTGGTAGTGGATCTACTAGTGGCAACCAAGAAGTGTTGTACACTTTGGGGTTGAACCACCTTGGGTCCGATTGTTAGGATTTGTTCTACGGGGGGTTTTGTAGTGGGTCTTCCCACCTTTCATTTAAGCTCAACTGATCATCATGTTTCCACTGAGCCAATTTGGAGCTACGTCAATTCTTTGATCGAACCCCTAAGCCACTTTTTGGGCAAATATGCCTCCGGGGCTTTGCAAAACTTATTTTGAGCTCAAAAAATGCATCGGGGAGTACAATGTACACTATCCTGACCAACTTAGATCATTAGGGTTATAGGATATCCCTCCGATTCGACAAAACCTAGATTCTCTACCAAAACCCAAAAAATGAAGAGAGGAATGGAGGGGAAAGGGTTCCCTTACCTTCGGAAGTAGCTGTCAATAAGGGAAAGTGGGCCAGAGATCTTCTCTCTCCTCTCCCACGATTTTCTTGGTGAATAATGAGCTTAGGGCTCATTCTTCCTTATTTATTGTCAAGGCCCACTAAGGCCTGTTGGCCTACCCAGTGAGCCTTGCCCCAAGTAGCTTATTTCGATAGTTGGGCCACATGGACCCACCACCTTGGACTCACAAGGTGTGTAAGTGAAGTGGGTAGATCTATGTAGTGTGGGGACAAGGGTAGGGTAGGTAATTATGCGTGTAGCGGGTCCCACGAGTAAAGAATACATTTTAGCACGGCAGAGCCCATCGGTTGATAGTCACCTATATGCCACTGTTCAATCGGTGGATAGTACCTGCTATTATACTTAGCTGATTTCTTCCGGCCCTTTTTACCAACACCTAGGGTGGTTCCCTTGGGATTTACGCATGGTCATATGGGAAGTTCCTTCCTACCATGCAATAGAGGCCAAGTGAAGGGGTACTTAGTCACTTACCAACAAGGTTTAGGAGGTCAAAGTCTCCAATTTGATCGGTAGTGTTGGCACTGGCACGAGGAGTCATCCTTTCCTCCAAGCAGTAGATTGCTGCAATCCACAGGTCCTCGGTGCTGACACTCTCCAGTGTATCACCTATTAGCAAAAGTTTATATTTGACCGGATAGGGCATGGATGTAATAGAAAGAGAGTTTTCTTCTTCTTCTTAAAAAACAAAGAAGATTATGGAATTAGTCGACAATGATTGACTATACATATATCAATTCTTTGGAGAAGCGTGCCACTTATGCATTTTAGGTAACCGTAACCTTGTTCTTATGTTCTATGTATGTGTTCATCAAGTTCCAAGGGTTAGAAATTTTTTTTATGCGTTCTTGTATTGATTGTGCTTCTAACACCACTTTCACTTTGCTGATGAGGATATCGGGTTATAAATTTCCTAAGCCACCGGTATGGGGAAATCTCGCCATACCAATCATGATGTGGGAAACAATATCTTAGTAAGAGGACCACGTGGCGTCTGAAGAGATAGACATTGCGTGTAGATCCACGGGGAGGACATACTAGCACCTGTTCTCTCTCTTTCTGTTAGATTTTATATCTATTTTATTATATTTAAGTTTCAAAATGAAGTATTTTTATGTGTCATGATTGTCTTGTTATGGTGTGAGACCCTTGGGGTCAAGGTAGTGGAAAATGGTCCATAACACCCTATGGGAGCCCTAAAGTCCATTCATGGCCATTACCATGAGTGGAGAGGTGGGCAAAGAGAATTGATTGGGATTAGTTTCATTTATGAAATTAATTCTTAATTCATACCATAGGTTATTGCCAAATGGAGGTAAATGGTCAATGTCATTTTATGAATGCCCTATAGTCCATTCATGGTCACTACGATGAGTGGGGAGGTGGGCTAGAAAATGGTCAGTAACACCCTATGGGAGCCCTAAATTTCATTCATGGCCATTACCAAGAGTGGAGAGGTGGGAAAAGAGGATTAATTGGGATTAATTCAATTTATTGAATTAATTGGAATTAATTTTTCCAATTCATATTCATATGACATTATTTTCCAATTAACTTGCCATCAGTTGGAGGTTACTTTTGGGAAATCCAAGAGGGTGCAAGGGTTGGTTTTGGGTCTATATAAACCCAACCAAATACCTTGCAGAGATACACATTCACACATTGACATTCCATCAATTTCTACTTGTTGTGATCATACAAGTCTTTTTCTTTTTTCCATTTTCTCTAAGTCTTGTGTAAGGTTAGAGGGGAGTTGTTGTACTATAGCTTTTTGCTCCTAAGAAGGGACTAGAAGAACTACCTCATCTTCTAATGGAAGGTTGTTTTAACTTGGAGGTAGAGGTGTAGAACAACTCTTGGCAGTAGAGGGCATCAATTACCTTAATGGTAGCACTACAAGTGTGACTTAACCTCAATTCTGTTCGAAGCTTCTTCAGTTACTGTGGTGGTGATTCAACATCTATTTCAAGTTTTTCCTCATTTCATTTCAGCTAAGGATCAACACTACAACATCATAGTTTCTACTGCAAAAGCTTTGTATTGCAATTTATATTTTGTAAGAAATTGTAATACAATTACCCAACACTTTCCTCTTCTCTTTCTTTTCATTTGAAATGACCTTATTGTTCTCCTTTATAAGTAATCATCTCTTTTTTTTATTTGACGGGATGAAGCATATATTCAAAGTGGTGACAGGACTCGGTGTGTCAAATGAACCACGTATGACAAGCCTACACTTAGTAGGTAGGCAATGGAAAAATGAATGAGTAGGTGAAGCTTTACCTTCTATTTTTTCTTCTTGCCAAAAAGCAGGTCCTTTGCTTTGTTTCCAATCTAATTAGTGTAGGATTCTTGAAGCAATTGGAACCAGAACTCACCTATCTAAGCGAAGAACAAAGTGCTATGAGCAGGTCAAATGGCTTGGCTTTCCGACACCACTTCTATCATTACAGTCACCATTGCTTGAATTTAATAACTTCAAAATTATTAAGTGGGAGGTTGTAATTGACTCATAAGCCATTATAATTATTATTATCATTGGATCCTAACCTGTACCACATTCGGGTTGGCCCATCTGGGATTTAATTAGTGGGAGTTTAAGGGACTAAATGTGGGTGCTAGATCATTCAAGAAAACATCTAATTTGATCTAAGAATAATGTGTACGGATTGGAAATCCAGAATAGAGTTGAATAGAAAAACAGGACCTATGTAATCAATTCCATTTATTTTAAGATAAGGGTCATTTTACTACTTTCCCTAGCTTTGTCCTTCCAAGTTGCACTTTGCATTTGATGGGTCCTATCAAACAATAGTCAATACTTACCATAAAATCATAGAAAATCTCACATTGTCGGGAGATGTGTTATGGAATGCGCATATGATACGACTTTCTTTATATGATATCATGTATTTTAAAACCGTGAGACCTACTTGTACCGAAGAAAGCTATAAATCGGATAAGAATTAGGGGCTTTTGGATGATGTCATGGGATTCGCACTAGTTAAATAAGGCAATATCGTGCCATAGGTGGGGCCAATCACGTGGCACTTCACTTACAAAACTAGGATGGATGCTGTTATGGGATTGGCACTAGTTAAACAGTAAGCGCATTATTATTATTTAGCCCCCTAATGCTGATGGATCGACTATATATATCCATTTACTGATCATGACTAACGAATATCTATAGAAATGGAAAAAGCTCCTAGAGAAACTGTTTTTGCTTTCCATGGCCATAGGATAAGATCTACCATATCCCCTGATAAGGAAATCACTCTCTGCTTCAAAGAAAACATCAAAGGTGCCCCCCAAGCCCAAGATAAGCTCTAGAAGACAAGGTATAATGACTCATATATATGGCTCTTGACTTCAAAACGTTCTAGAATTCAATCCAGGAACCATGGGCACTTCACTTTGTATAGAAAAGACATAAAGAGCTCTCTCTGTATAAAATGGAAATTTGTCTACTCTGACCGACTCTTAATGTGGAATATGACGAAGTATAAAGCATGATTCACTCATGGGATATTAGAAAAGCACCTAGTGGTCATGGTGCGTGGCTGCGTGCATCGACCAACCAATAAGGTGTGGTCTCTTAATTCTCTCATGTCGTGTCTCAGCTTGTGCGAATGGGAAGGAAATGAGGTCTTATCAGTAAGGAGTGAAAACTAATTAGGGAAAGGATAAAATTGTTAAAAACCCTCAGCGGAGTTGTCTTCTGGAGAGCGTTATGGCCACTGCAAAAGAAAAATAAAAATGATTTTTAATTATTTAAATTGAAATAAAAGTGTCATTTATTTATTTATTTCTGATTCACAAGTTTACAACTAGTTTATTGTGGTCGAGTTTATCGTAAAGTACTCTCTCCAAGCGATCAAACTGATCATGGAATTCATAAATCACAAGAATATTATTTATAACATTTTTCTCTCTTATTAGCTGTTGAGAAACTTAGATTTGGACTAGACAAATACATAGATATCTTTGTAGGATCAGGGAGGGAATCTCAATCAATCTATTATAGGATTTCTTGTCAAGCTTGCTTGGACCACAGGCTAGCTAAAACTTCCTATTCTATTTCCTAAGTCTTTCTCCCCTAATTATTTTGATTCCTATCCTTTACTATCAATGGTATCTAAAGCTATAATTGAAAAAAGGCATGGCAAACAACCCCCTGATCCGATGGTCCACTATTGGAGGGACACTCAATTGATCATTTCTAGGATCCCTTATGACGCATGCTTGGACCACAGGCTTAGATAAAACTTTCTCTTCTATTTACTATGTCTTCTCTCCTATCTATCTTGATTCCTATCCTTTACTACCAATGGTATCTAACGCTACTATTGAAAAAGGCATGGCAAACAATCCACCCCCGAATCTGATGGTCCAGTACTGGTCCATCGGATGAGGGTGATGATTCATATAAAAACCCACGAGGAGGTCGAAGAAATTCTATTGATTCTGGGAGGACTATAATGAGGAGGATGACAAACCCGCTCACGATCTACTAAAGGGCAATTAGCTTGATTGGTTCGAATCCACTTTGTGAGGTGGTGGTCTCTGCTAGTTGAACCACATCCAGTACACTCCCTATTCCTATCATTCCCCTTCATCTGCTTCTTGATCGGGATACTGTTACCTGGGTTCCTAAACTTGGAATGGATGGCATGAAGAAAATCCTTACCCTATACAAAAGTGCATGTTAGAACAAGGCCAGCCAAAGGCTAGCTTCCTCCAATGGGTGGTCTATGATCACCAAAACAACGAAGGCAAGGCTTTTGTGCCCAAATATCAGTAAGTCGCTGATTGCTTAAGAACAAACCCTCAATAAGCGTTGGTTTAAGGGCTAAGCTCAATTCTTGAGAGAAGCAAGCATTTCCACATTTAGAATGGTCGAATAGGTAACAACATACAATTATGGCATTGTCTTTGAAGATTCTGTCATTTATATGAAGCCATATTTTCAATGAGAGCAATAGACTATACTAATCCTCAAAGCTCCAATTTTGTTTCTAAAGAAGCTCTAGTTGTAAGTAGAAGAAGAGGGAGAATGGGCTCGACGAGTTCCCCATTCGGAGAGGACAACTGCTTGAACCTGAATTTAAAGATGGAAGACCTATATGGACTTAATTAGGAGCATGGGCATCCCTTCGCGCATGAGATAGCAATGAAAGGAGATTGACTAGTCGGGATCAAGCATCCCCGATATGTAACTATAGGTTTTGTTTACAACATTCATTCATTAAAGCACTTACCTCTCTAGTGAGCCTTTACCTTTAAAATAAAGGATCGTATCGGGGCTTGAACCAATGCTCTGATGCCGCCCTATGCAATTCAGTTCAGCCTTTGCTAGCACTAGATGCACTAACGCAAAGACAACATGGTGGTTGTAGATCAGGGCTTCCATTTTCGACACGTGAGCTTACTTCCTATTTTCAGCCTCTGCTAGCATGTTACAACTTTTTTTTAAGCCAGCTGAAAAACTATAGCATGCGTCAAGTAGAACTATTGTTCTAGGAGAAGGATATACATTTCTAGTACTGGTCGTATTGGACAAACTCTCACGCAGAATTTTCAACCTTCTTGATTGTGACAAAAGTCGTGACTATAAATAGACTTGCGATTATAGAAGGGCAGAATATTTTGCTCTTTTGCGACCCCTACCTTTTCAATCCAAAGATTGTATTTCACTGCTAATCGTAACCAAAGTCTTGATCTCCATTGTTCAAAAGGACATATTCAATAAGTCATTGGCACTTAGTCTATGATCCATCCTCCATGAGTTGATTCTGGTGAGCCCTTAAAAAAAAAAACATACAAAGTGTAGTTTGGTGTCGAGTCAGGCCAGAGCAGCAAATCAACTCTCATGCAAGATCTTGACAGTTCATTCACTTGACCATAGACTATAACTACTTTGGATTCTACAATATTTTGTTCATCAATCACTCCAGATTCTTTCATTTTTTTTTGTTTTGGTGGTAAAATATTTTTTCATTTCAATGTAAATGTCATTTATGAATACATTCACCTACTCTGCTAACCGTGCTCATTACGGGCTTCACTATTTGGCATTGCCGTCCCTCTCTTGTCTTGATTTTGAGGCCTTTAGTTAGCTATTGGGAGTAGAAAAGAAGACATTATATGAAACAAGGTTATAAGGAGACTAAGAAATATGAGATTGGTATGAAACAAACTTCTTAATAGGATATTTGTACTCAGAAAGCCGAAATCCGAAAGCCGCCCTTTTGGTAACTTGGGAAGGGTATTACCAACTATAGCCAAGCAGAAAAGGAAAGAAAAATCTTTCTTAACAGCTTCACATTCCAATATCGGCCATAGATATCCGTCAATGGTCAGGATTTGGCTTCTTTTTTGGCCAGCCACCCTTGTTTAGATATTAACCCTAAAATTGGGGAAGCAGTTCAATCACTTGGCATCTCTGCCGTGACCTTGATCCCATGGAAAATGTACTTTGATGGGTCTAAGACTATGGGATTGGTGGCGGCCTCAACACCCCACCTATAAGGGTAATGGACCCTTTATTTGGGCTTCAGCCATTTCTTTATTTCTTTATTTTTTTTTTTTTTTTTTTTTTTAAGGGGTTTGGTGTTAATTTCAATGTTAGTTTAATAAATTATGGCAAATTCGGGGACTGGGCCTAGGACCTAGGGTGTGAGCCCGCTCCATGGGAATGGACTTGAGATAGACTTGGACTCTTCCTATTAGATGCTTAAATATAAATATTCCCCAATATATCTTATACTATAAACATTACTAAGTATTTGATGTACACAAATATACAAATACTTTATCAAACAAAAACTCTACATTATTCCTTCGTTGTTGAGAAATTATACCTGATCTTGACCCCTTTTTTGGGTCAGGAGGGGTGGGCCCTTGTTGATATGCGTGTGATTTTGATGAAGGCTGTTGACTTAGGTGGGAATGATCTCGGCTTCTGACTTAGGTGGGAATGATCTCAGCTGCTCACTCTTCTTATTTAGAGAATCAAAGCCTTCGATGACACCTAAAAAATCCGGCACATTTCTAGAGAATCTTCAGAAGTTTCAGCAGAACTTCAACATGTGAAAGTAAAAGCCGGACCCAATTGGTTAGAGTTTCAGACTTGGATTGGATGTTGGGCTAGGACCTTTCTCCTAGGCCACCCATGATTGGAGTGAAGGAATAGGCTAAAAATGGAAAGGGTAGGTTAATGATTGGGTGAAGGAATATACTAAAAATGGAAAGGGAGGCTAATGATTGGGTAATGGAACATTTTATGCACACTTAACTCTCTCAAAAGGGAATGGGAAGGCAATCATGAGGTAGGTGGGGCATCACTCCCATATTCCTTTCACACTCTAAAAATCCATTAGCATTGATTTTGATTGACCTGCCAAAAAGGGTGTCTTTTTTTGCCAGTCCGCCACCAAAAAATGGCAGCAATTCATGAGTCTGGGGTTAAATCAGGTAAAAAAAAACATGGGGAATTCAGCAAGCCCGTGAAAAATCTTATGGGCCTACCAAAAATCTAGCAGGTCTAAGAAGATCTCGGGCAAAGTAGGTCTTGTCTGCCCTAATCTGAGTTCCAGGAACGATTCTGGGAGATCGGTGGTCCGATTTTCTTACGACATATAGTCGGAATCATCTTTCTGAACACTATCCAATGGCGTGGGCTTTGAGCTCATTTTTTGCTCATACAAATTTGAGATTTATAAGGAAGGACTTTTTTCCCTATTGTAAACTGAGGGTGTTCCGACCAACCTTATTCATGTTGTTCCTGCACCATCAGAGAGTACTTAGAAGCAATTTTTCAGTATACGGCATGCTAATATAATGTTCCATAAGATCGGGTATAAGAAAAAGATCCCAGGTCAAATTAGGGTTTCAAGTATTGTTGAATTTCAGGTTAGATTAGGGTTTTGGGCTGCGTTGGATCTTAACCATCATGAAAGGCCTAGATTCCTCTCTGATATAAAGCATGAACCTCGATCATTCCCTGTTCATCATCATTGTAGGGGCAAGTGGCAAAACTGTGTGTCTACAGGTAGGGTGGGTGACCATTTTTTTTCTCTTTCTTTTGGACCAATGTTTGAGAGATCTCCTTCCCTATCGAAGGCTGCTAAATGCCTTCATGTGCCAATACTTTGGTTAGTTCGTAGAAGATATGCCTCTAGTGGAGTAACTTACTTCTGATTTTCCGCTTAAGTGTCTCTTGGACTCTTGCCTTTAAGCTCAATAATCTATAAAGTAGCCTGACCTCCTCTGATTGTACTTTCCCCTCACTCTTTATTAACTCGTATAGTGCACTGAACTCACAAAAAATGGTCTCTCTTTTCTTATCAAAAGAAAGTTTTTGCTCTATCTTGGAAAAGTGACGATTTGTAGAAAAGGAAAGTTGTTCAAGTTAGCAAATCCATCTCGGAATCAAGACCTCCCTTTCCTTTGACCAATGGATCCTCGAACAAGCCTATCCTTGCATAGAGGTTTCTTTTCATTCATTCATTGATTCAAGGTGGGTTGAGGAAAGGTGAATTTAAGTGTTACAGTTCTAAAAGGCGAATGAATGAATGGACAAAGCGTCACTTGCTATACTGCCTTTGAGTTCTTAGTCATGCTCTTTAGCTTCACAAAGCCATAAGTATAGTGTTTGAATCAATAGAGAACCCTTTCTTATGTATAAAGCTATATTATTACATTCCAATTCTTTCCTGATACCTCCCAAGGAATATCCCAAACTAGGCGATGACCAGGTAGTGGAGATTCCCCACCAAAAGTTCCTTCTATTCATAACTTCGTTCTTTACCAGGCATCTGAATGTAGTTTTTGAAGGCCGAGTCTCTACATAGGTGGAGGTAAGCTACTCTAGCGTGCTACTCTGGATCGCTTCTAAAAACAGAGCTCGCTGCTTTGTTTCCTATGTTCTAGATACTTGTAAATGTGATCCGCTTTTAGAGCAAGGGGTCTTCCCGTGGAAACCTCCACGAACAATTGTTGTTTGGTTCACTTAGTCCAGTGGTTAAGACATCATTTCTTCATGTCGAAGACCAACGTTCGATTCTCGTAAGGGTTAGGTACTCATTCTCAGCTAGCGGTATCATTTTTGATTAATCACTTGCAATCGGGCTGGAAAAAGTGGTCTAGAAACTTCATTTCTCCTGGCAAGCAAGATGCATCAGGGAGGGTGTTACTTCGAATTTATCTTCTTTCCAATTGCACTGCACTAACTTGAGGGTGGGTAAGCCTAACCACCACATTTCACGTATAGACACGAACTCCCCTGGTTATCGTACTAGGGAATCTCGCCGCATATGGTTCACACAAAGACTCAACGCTACTAAGGACCTATAGCCTACTTGACTAATGAAAGAGGTGTTGGATCGAATGGTATCAAGGGAGGATGTGAAATATATATATATTTTTTGGTGGAACAAGAAAATTCATAAAACTAGGAACTATGTACAATACATCTGGTTTAGGTTCATATGACTTGAGCTAACCCAAGGCCCTACAGACCTTAAATATAACATGGCTGGATCAGATTTCACACACTTATATACAAATTTTACATGACCAAAATAGGTGTAGATATTCCAAAAAGTAGTAAAAACTATTGAAGGGCCAACAACCATGTATTGGCTTCGGAATAAGATAAAGTAAGGCCTTTGAAGAGAACCAAACTTCAGATATATTCCAACCTCTCGATCGCATTGACCGCAACCGTTGTAAAATTCTTGTGTCTTTGATCTATGCATCATCGGATGAGAGAGTAGCACCTTTGAGAATGACCTAAAACTAACTTTGAAATAAAGCACCATAGAACCTGTTAAGTTTGTCACGAATTCTTGACCCGTTTCGAAGATTGACCTCCTTCGACATATTTTTGTGGCAACTTGAATGGAAAGTTTTCTGAGATCTATGATGGAAGTAGAGGGGTTGGGCTGATAGGCCAAACTCGGAGCCCAGTACTGATCTCGTATGGGGGTGTGGAGGCGTAGCGCCCGCTATATGGTTCAACCAGATCGACTCCAGCCCGTGGGTCGACCCATGACTTGGAGTCTATATAATTTATTATTGTCTTGTTGAGAAAGTCATTGTATTTTTGGGGTTTTTTGAGCTAGGGTTTCAGGGCGAGTTTTCTTGCCACTGCTTAGGTGTAATCTCTTTTCTGCATAACGAAACATCTTCTTCTTCATCTGAGGACGTAGCACACCACCCTGGTGTATGAACCTCGTTAAATCTTTATGTAGTGCGAATCTTTTATCTATTTATTTTCATATTTCTTGGTGTTTGATCTAACAAACTGGTATCAAAGCTTTGGGTTACTTCGATCCATGGCTTCAATGAAATACGATATTGGTAGGTTCGATGACAACATTAGTTTTAGTCTATGGCAGGTTTGAATGATGGTTGTTCTTACACAACAGGGTTTGAAGAAAACCCTATTTGGGAAGTCAAAAAAACCTGTAACTATGACCGATAATGATTTGAGCCATTTAGATGATAAAGCCCTTTCAACTATTTAGTTGTGTCTTTCGAATGATGTTTTACAGGAAGTTTTCTCAGAGAAAACTGCTATAGAGTTATGGGTGAAGTTAAAGAATCTCTACCTCACCAAATCCCTCACCAATAGGTTGAAATTAAAGCAACAACTGTATACCCTTCATATGGGTGAAGGTACTTCTATTAAATCCCACATATCTAAGTTTAATTTTATTGTTACTGATTTGAAAATGATAGATGTCAAAATAGACGATGAAGATTTGGTTCTATTATTGTTATGTTCTTTGCCTCCATCTTATAAGTATTTTAGGGATACCATGATTTATGGTAGAGAGACAATCTCTGTTGAGGATGTCAAAGCGATTCTGTAAAGCAAGCAAAATATTGATGATGAGTTGATGTCTATCAATAAATCTGATGGTGTTGGTTTGATAGCTAGAGGGAGAACAAATGAAAGGGGTTTAGAAGGTGACAAAAAAAAGGCTAGATCAAAATATAAGTACAAGAATTTGACCTGCAATTATTGTAAGAAAAAGGAACATATTAAATCTGAATGCTATAAGTTTTTAAATAAGCAGAAAGCAGGTGGTGGTGCCCAAAATCAATAGAAGAAAGATGATTCTGTAAAAGCTAGTATTGCTGAAGGTGAGAGTGAGTCTGATATGCTTTTGATGAGTAATGATAGTCAAATCATAGGATGAATGGATTCTTAAATCTAGTTGTTCCTACCATATGTGTCCCAATCGTGAATGGTTCTCCACATACGAATCAGTTTGAGATGGAGTTGTATTGATGAGAAATAATTCTTTATGTAAAACTATTGGAATGGGAGCGATCAATATCAAGATGTATGATGGCATTATCAGAACCTTATCTAATATCAGGCATGTCCCTGATTTGAAGAAGAATCTCATCAGTTTAGGCACTCTTGATTCAAATGGGTGCAAATATACTGCTAAAGGTGGACTCATGAAGATCACCAAGGGTGTTATCTTGTTGATGAAAGGAATCAATGTTGGCAGTTTCTATGTGTTGCAGGGTACTACAGTCACTGGGTCTATTGCAGGAGCTTCATCATCTATGTCTGAATCAGATGTCACAAATTTATGGCACATGAGGTTAGACCATATGAGTAAAAGAGGAATGGCATCATTAAGTAAAAGGGGCTTTTTGTGTGGTCAGAGTACAGGAGCAATGGAGTTCTATGAGCATTGTGTGTTTGGAAAGCAGAAGAGCGTCAGTTTCAGTACTGCTATTTATAGGACCATGGGAACTTTGGATTACAATCATTTAGACCTATGGGGGCCCTCCAGGGTTGCTTTGAAGGGGGCTGGTGCAAGGTACTTGTTTACTTTCATTGATGATTTCTCTAAGAAGATTTGGGTCTATTTCTTGAAGCACAAAAATAAATTATTTATCACTTTTAAATAGTGGAAGAATTTGCTTGAGAAGCAAATTAGGAAACAATTTAATAGATTAAGAACCGATAACGGCCTAGAGTTCTGTGAAGGTGACTTTAATGAGTTCTGCAAAATTCAAGGTATTGCAAGATACTATACAGTTGTTAAAACACCCTAGCAGAGTAGAGTGGCAAAGCATATGAATAGAAACTTGTTAGAAAAAGGCAAGGTGTATGTTATCAAATGCAAGATTGGGCAAGGAGTTCTGGGCAGAAGTAGTTAACACAACAACCTTATTAGTGAATCGATCTCCTTGCATAGATATTGAGTGGAGAAATTTGGTTAGGTAAGCCTGCAGACTACTCTAATTTAAAAGTATTTGGATGTCCTGCTTATGCACATATGAATAAAGGGAAGTTGGAACCTAGGACCAAGAAATGCATTTTTCTTGGGTATAGATCTGGAGTGAAAGGATACAGGTTGTGGTGTCTTGATCCAAAGTCTCTAAAATTTATTATTAGCAAAGATGTTATTTTTGATAAATCTGCTATGTTGTATCCTAGGAAAGAAGGTCATGTTCACTGTGATGAAGGTCGAGAAAAATCTAGAGAGAAGGTGAAGTTTGAAATTAGTGGTTCATCTTCAAACAAAGCACAATCTACTTCAATTTAGCGGCCTATTTTTACTGAAGGAGATGATGCTCAAGAGATTCAAGAAGAAGAGCAGTATAACATTGCCAAGGATAGACCAAGGAGGAATATTAGACAACCATAAAAGTATGGGCATACTGAATTTGTTGCTTATGCATTGTCTGTTGCAGATACAATTGAAAATAATGAGCCTGCAACATATTCTGAAGCTGTTACTTCAATTGATTCTACAAAATGGTTGATTACCATAAATAAGGAGATGGAATCTCTTCATAAAAATCAGACTTGGGAGCTTGTCAAGCTGAGAACAGGGAAGCAAATTGTTGGTTGCAAATGGGTCTTTAAGAAGAAGGAATCTACCTCAGGTGTTGAAAATGCTAGGTACAAGACACGTTTGGTTGCAAAGGGCTACATTCAGGTACAAGGAATTGATTTTAATTATGTTTTCTCACCTGTTGTTAAGCATAGTTCTATTCGGGTCCAACCTGCTCTAGTTGCTATGCATGATTTGAAGCTGGAGTAACTTGATGTGAAAATAACATTCTTGCATGGTGAACTAGAAGAACAAATTTATATGCATCAACCTGAAGGGTTTGTTATTGAAGGTAAGGAGGACCATGCATGCTTGTAGAAGAAGTCCCTATATGATTTGAAATAGTCTCCTAGACAGTGGTATAAAAGGTTTGATTCAATTATGACTAGTTTTGGATATTACAGGTGTCAATATGATTGTTGTGTTTATTTCAGAAAGCTTTCTGATGGGTCATTCATATATTTGCTGCTTTATGTTGATGATATGTTGATTGTAGAAAAAGGCAGGAATGAGGTCAACAGGTTGAAGGAATAATTAAGTTATGAATTTGAGATGAAAGATTTGGGGGCAGCAAGGAAGATCCTTGGTATGGAGATCAAAAGGGATGGAAAAGTAGGGAAGCTGTGGCTATCTCAATAAAAGTACACTGAGAAGGTATTGAATCGTTTTGGCACGAAAGATGCCAAACTTGTAATTACTCCTCTTGCATCTCATTTTAGACTTTCAGCTGCTTTATCACCTAAGATAGATGAGGAGGAGTACAAGTCACGTGTTCCATACTCTAGTGCAGTTGGCTCCGTTATGTATACTATAGTTTGCATTTGTCCTGACATTTCACAAGCTATCAATGTGGTGAGCAGATATTTGTCATGTCTAAGTAAAGTTCATTGGGAAGCAATGAAGTGGGTACTTAGGTACTTGAAAGGGATCTCTGGTGTTTGTCTGGAGTTTGGGAGAAATGGTGATATTTTATCTGGTTATATTGATTAGATTATGCAGGTGATTTTGACAAGGGGAGGTGACTCACAGGCTATTTATTTACTCTTTGAGGAAGTACGGTTAGTTGGAAAGCTACTTTACAGGCTACAATTGTATTATCTACTACTAAAGCAAAGTATATGACAGTGACTGAAGCAATTAAAGAAGCTATTTGGCTTGGAGGTTTGTTGGGAGAACTCATCATGGATCATGGGGTGACTGTTGTCCATTGTGACAGCCAGAGTGCTACTCACTTGACTAAAGATCCGATGTATCATGAGAGGACGAAGCACATTGATGTTTAGTATCATTTCATCAAAGAGATAATTGCTCATGGTAATACTAAGGTGTTGAAGATTAGTACTGAAGACAATCTAGCTGATATGTTGACTAAGCCTTTGTGTGTTGGTAAGTTCAAGCACTGCTTAAACTTACTTGGTGTTTACTGTGTTTGAGTTTAGCCCTTTGGAGGGCTATTGGAGAAGATGAAGATTTTAGCTATTTGTTTATTTGTTGGAGGAGAATTCAAGCCAAGGTGGAGAATTGTTAAGTTTGTCTCGAATTCTTGACCCATTTTGAAGATTGACCTGCTCTGACATATTTTGGTGGTGACCCGAATGGGAAGTTTTTTGAGATCTATGATGGAAGCAGAGGGGTTGGGCTAATAGGCCCAAGCTCGGAGCCTAGCATTGATCTCGTATGAGGGTATGGGGGTGTAGCCCCCGCTATATGGTTCGATCTGATCGACTCCAACCAGATGGGTCGACCCGTGACTTGGAGTCTATATAATGTACTGTTGTCTTGTTGAGAAAGTCATTGTATTTTTTAGGTCTTTTAAGCTAGGGTTTTAAGGCGAGTTTTCTTACCGTTGCTTGGTGTAGACACCCAACTTTGTCACCCTCCTCTAGCTATAATGAAATCTGGATTTTGGATGGTACTTCCGACTTCCGACTTCTGACTTCCGACCAACAGAGATGCTGATGGAAATATTCCCCTACCCAAAACCCTAGAAATCCCCACTCGAGAGAGGAAGGCCTAATTTTGACTTTTCATATATGAAGGAATCTAGTCAAGATGACCATACAGATGAGTAGTGCTTGGAAATATGATTCTGACGTATATGATATGCCAAAATCGGACCGACGGATCTCTGGCAATAGTTCCTAGAAAATTATGTTTTTTCACGCGCATGTCGTGCCTTCCTACACATATGTCACGCACATGGATAGTCCCATTGGAAACCTGGAAAAATCACTCACTTGATCCAAACACCCTAAAATTCATCCCCTACCTACCCAGATAACCCCGAAACACTCCCAAGTCTGAAACCCAAGAAATCCCCATGCGGGAGGGAACGGGTCTAATTTTGAATTTTCATATATGAAGGAATCTAGTTAAGATGACTATACAAATGGATAGTGCACGAAAATATGATTTCGATTATATATGGTACGCCAAAATCGGACCAACGGATCTCCGACAATCATTCCTAGAAAATCATGCTTTTCCACGTGCATATTGCACACCGGCCCAGCTGGCCACCCAACCGGTCGGCCCAGCCAAGCCAACCAGCCTAGTAGCACACCATGCACACCTGGCCTGTACACCGTGCACACATGGCCCGCACACTCATGCATTCACGCACCCATGACATCACCCGCACCCCTGAAAAAACCTTCTCTCTCATCCCGCTTTTCTAAAAACTACCTTTTCTTGTAAAATTTTCTCTCTCCTCCTGTTTTTTTGAAAACTGCCTTTTTGGAAAAATTTTCTCTCCTCCCTCTTTTTTGAAAACTGTCTTTTCTAGAAAATTTTCTCTCTCCTCTCACTTTTCTGAGAAATACCTTTTCTAGTAAAATTTTCTCTCTCCTCTCGCTTTTTTGAAAACTACTTTTTCTGGTAAAATTTTCTCTCCTCTCACTTTTCTGAAAATTACCTTTTTTGCAAAATTTTTTCTCTCCTACTTTTTTAAAATTACCTTTTCCAAACTTTCTCTCTCCTCTCGCTTTTTTAAAAATTTCCTTTTCTGGTAAAATTTTCTCTCCTCACATTTTTTTTTCTGAAAACACCATTTTACCCATTGGACAAAAGCCATCTCCACCCATTTTTTCCTTCAACCCCCCTTTTACCCATTGGGAAAAAACCCTATCTCTTTACTTTAGGCAAGAGCCCCCCTTTGTCCACTAGATAAAGGGATTCCTCCTCTCCTACTTGGTTGAAAAAAAAACTATAAATACCCCCTTAGAAAAAAGACACCAACAAACACCTAAATCCATTTTTAGGTCAGCCTATTTTTCTTTTATTTTTATTTTTATTTTTTATTTTATTTTATTTTATTTTTTGAAATAGACTTTCCTAGTAGAACCTCTGTCCGAGTGTCCCTAGAATCTTTCTAGGAATAGCCATTCCTAGCGGAAGCTCTGCCGAAGTGCCACCTCGGCCTAACCCTCCCTTAGCCTCTCCCCAGTAGAAGCTCTGTCAGAGTGCCACCTCATCCTGAGCCTGAAAATAGCCTTTCCTAGCTGAACCTCTGTTCGAGTGTCCTTGGAATTTTTTAAGAATAGCCATTCCCAGTGGAAGCTCGGTCGAAGTGCCACCTCAGCCTAGCCCTCCCTTAGCCTATCCCCAGCGGAAGCTCTGCCAGAGTGCCACCTCATCCCAAGCCTGAAAATAGCCTTCCCTAGCTGAAGCTCTATCCGAATCCAAATCCAAAAATAGTCTTCCCTAGTCAAAGCTTTGTTTGAATCAAAATTTGAAAGCAACTGCTCCTACCCGAAACTCTGTCCAGATACCATCACAATCAGCATCTCTCAAGAAAGGAAGTTGGAGGGCAAGACCTTCTTCTCCTAAGCCAGGAGAACACGAAAGATAGTCTGAGCCAGTACCAATTAGGGGCCCACCCCCGGGTCTTAGACCTATAACCCTAGGTGGCGACTCCAAACCCCATTTGCATGATCCTAATACTCAAATTGGACCATCATCAAAACCCCTGTCTCAAATGATGAATTTTACACCCTTGCATAATAGGCCTCCACGTATCTCCAAGCCCTGATACGATGGTGCGGGGCCCACAAGCGAAGCATGCACGACTCGAGCCACCTCTCCCTCACGACAAAAAAGGGTGAGAGAGGAGAGAGGAGAGAGGGTGGGGATCCATCTTTGGTCACTACCCTCACAGTGGTGACTCCACTGGGGATAAATGTCAAGCTTTCAATACTAGATGCTACCGTTAAATGTAAGAACATTTTCCACCACATTTGTTTGAAAACATGTTCAACTAACCCCATATTTGTAATTGTATTCACTAACTACATCATACATCGTGCTCAAAGTGAAATCATTTGGTGAGGGACTCCCTGTCATGCCTGCACCCTGGGGGAGGTCAGTGTATGTCATGGAAAGTACTCTGAGAGCAAATGATACCCGCTTCCTGTACAAGAATGAAAGGTATCGTTAAATGGCGAGGATGTTGTATTTTTGCCAGCACCTTCGGGGAGGTTCGTGCAATTTATAACATTCTGAGATTGAATGCATTATCAAATGGCGAGGATGTCTGTATTTATGCCAGTACCCTTGAGGAGGTCTAAGCACTTCACGGCATTCTGAGATCGAATGATGGTTACCCTACATTATAATTTTGCACACAATCACTCACGGTTCCACCACCCCGTGGTCAATTGCTTAACCTCGTGTGTGTGACCAAGGGGTTGGGAATTCAAGAATCCTAAAATAAACCACTTTTGGTTCAGGCATAATTCCACATCTCAAGTATTCACCTTGGTCCCTTTGGACGCATTAGGGTGATCGGTTGACTCGCTTAAATCCAGAATCACCTTCGTCATCTCTTCGAGATTGTCTACTACTAAGTGATTACAGCCAATAAGCATGGACCACCCGACATGGAAACACCCAAACAGGTCTGGGTCCGTCCTGTGGAGACCTTACAGATAGAAATGGCTGAAGTCAAAAGTGGGATAGCTCAGATACTACATACATTTTAGAACCCTCCCAGAGCTGACCCCAGGAATGAGCCGATGCCAGCAACGGGAGATGTGGACCAGAATGGAGCTACAGGTCATCGTGGAAATTCTTCTCGAGTCGACTCAGGGAAACCAGAGCATGTCTGGCCAACCGGTCAGAGAGGATCTTCACCTACCAGTCCCAATGGTCAACAAGGGGCCTATTCCAGGGTCCCTCCTCCTAGGGTAGTGATCAAAGATGAAGAAGGGGAATTTGTAGCACACGTCCGCTTTGAGCCTCCGGAGACGGAGAAAGAAAGGAAGCTCAGAGAACAGTTAGAGAAATTAGAGAACATGATTCGATCAGGAAAAGGCTCAGAAGGACAAGCAATGGATTCTAAGGAAATGAGTTTCTTCTCTAGAGCAAGAATTTTAGAAAAATTCAAGTGGTAGACTGATAGATTTGATGGGTCAGGAGACCCCAAGGCTCATCTCAAGGTTTTCCTCAGCATTGCCAAGTCATGGCAACTTGCAGATAACCAAATGGAGCAAGCCTTCATATTAACCCTATCAGGACCATCACTGAGATGGCTCACACAGTTGGAATCATCACAAACTCAAAATTGGATGACTGTAGTGAAGGTCTTCACCAAACAGTACTCCTATAATACTGAGGTAGATGCGAAACATCGGGAGCTTGAGACTTGAGGCAGCAGCCTAAAGAAGGATTCACTGCCTTCTAGATGAGATTTAGAGACAAGGCTGCCAAGATGGCAGATAGGCCTTCAGAAGCAGAGCAGGTAGAGATGTTAATAGAGAACTTGTCAAATCCCTATTATGATGTTCTTTACTATTAGCATTTGCGAACTTTTGATGCCTTGTTAGCCACTAGCACACGGGTGGAGAATAGAATTCTGAGAGAGGCCCAATATCAAGGATCCTCCCAAGATGCAAGCAAGAACACCCGAGTCAGACAAGGAAAGGGTCCAGAAACTAATATGGTAAATGCAGTTCAGCAGTTAGTCTCACAAGCCACTTCTTCACAACCCTTCATAATACAAGCAGATGTACCTGCCCAGAAGGCTCCTTGCCTAAGAAGATGATTTTCTAATCTGGGAATGCCCGTAACGGCCGCATATGAGAAGTTAAAGAAGCATGGATTGCTAGGGACAGTGGCTCCAAGAGTGATCAGCAACCCTCCTCTAGCTTGGTATAGGGATCATGAGTATTGTGCCTACCACACTCAGAAGGGGCACAATACTAAAAGATGTTTAGGTTTACAGCATGCAATTCAGGACTTGGTAGACAATGGAACCATTGAGGTCAAAATCAAGCAGCCTCCCAATGTCAATACCAATCCACTACCTGATCATGTGAACAATCTGGATGAAGAAACTACAGAGAGTGACCCTACTCAACTTATTGTGCCTAGAGCTTAGAAGAATCATATGAATGCCTGCCAAAGGGCTAGAATCATAAGAACCCCCAGAAGAAGAGAATCATCAGAGGAAGAGCTAGAAGATTAGGTGCCCCCCGTCCATCCCTCCTCATCAGAAGAATCCACCACACCACATTACCAGCCTCCACCACATTATCCGCCTCCACCATATTATCAGCCCCTGCCATATCATCAACCTTTCCCCCACCATCAAGTGGAGGAATCTCTTCATCCTATCACCCCCAATCTTCATATCCTACCTCTCACATTACATCATCCTCATACCATCCCACTTCATATCCCTCATCACCCTCATACCAATCCCATTCTCAAGGTTTGGTTTATAACCCAAAAGAAGGATGGATTGATGGTTACGATTGGAAGGATATGCTTGCAGTACCAGATTCTCCAAAGATGACTTCATCAACAGGGTCAGTAAATGCATTGGGGGAAGACTAAGAGAGTGATCCCAATTCTCTAATTCATCCTGTTGTAACTTCAGAAGACAATCCAGAGGTAATTGAAGAGATTATAACTGATCTTCTCAGAGCAGTAACCACATTGTCCATAGGGCAGCAGATCAAAGAATACACTTCCTTAATCCACATAGGGAGTGACACAGAGGATGATGAGTCAGGACTGGACCAACTTCGAGCCAGCAATGATAGGACCAACCCTATGGAAATATTTCGGTCCATACACTCTGAATACTACAAGCTTTTGGATGCTGGAGAATTTGATGGTCCTAAGGAATCTGATGAAGAATTAAGGGGGAGTGAAATCAACAAAGAAGAGGATGATGGAGATGAAGATGAGGACAAAAATGAAGATGAGAAGGATGGAGATGACTCTGATTCTCTAGAGGATGATGGGTATTCAGACTGGGATGACTACCAAGGGCTTTGGTACAATGATTATGATGATGAGTCAGAATATTACTCACCAGAACATCCAACATGTTTCTCAGTCTACGCCATTGGCAATGATGACCTAATAGCTGATCCAACAAGTGGTATTTACCCTTCCCTATATATGGAGGGAGATGATTCTACATCAGATTCAGAAAATGAGGGGGAATCTGGAGAGCCGATGCAAGTTTATATGGATGAATAGTACTCCACATTTGAGTTGGAAGAAAAATTATGTGAAGTGTATTCCAACATATTGAGGATGCAAAAAAGGGTAGAGAAAATTGAAAAAATGTTGGGGGAAGTAACCGTCAGTGATCTTTACTACCGAGAGCAATTGGATGACCTGGAGGAAATAGGACCAGATGACACAATCGCAAAGGTGGTAGATGCTGCATTCTAACAGCTTTCTAATGCAGTCAAGAATCTACGAGCCAGGGCAGTGGATTTTTGTGGAGGTCCTCGACTTTCCACCCCAAGCAAGGAAGAAGAATCAGAAGAAGATGATTCTATGGTGGGGATAGTCACCCTAACCAACAGTGATGATGAAGATAGTTATCCCACCGAGATTATTGTGAAATAACCAATCAATGTGATGGAAACTAGAAGTGGGAAAGACTACAAGGGCAAGGCTCTAGTGGCAGAGTAACCAAGGGCTAATGAGGCTGAAACTAGCAGCGTAAAGAAAGAGCCAGAAAATCCAGTCTTGGCTCAACTTAAGAAATCCCAGGTAAACATCACCATTTGGGGATTGTTGATGGCATCCCCTTTGCACCATGAAGCAGTCTTGAGGTCTCTCGCTAATGTGTAAGTGCTGATCGAGATAAATTTGATGCACCTCGCACATATAGTAGGAGTAACATATGCAGTGCAGTCTCTGATGTTCTTGGATTCTGAGCTTCCTAAGGAAACCCAACACAATTGGGCTCTCCACATTACAGTTGAATGCCTTGATAAAGTGGTTCCCCAGGTTCTTGTTGACAATGGGTCCTCTTTGAATGTGCAGCCATTGAGATCAACAAAGAGTATTGGTGTCAACTTGGAAGAAATGCAGCTAACCACCCAAACCATAAGGGCATACGATAATACCAAGAGGAAGATCCTTGGCATCATTACCCTTGCTGTAAAGATTGGCCCAGTGAAGTTTGATGTTGATTTCCAAGTCATTGATATACCGACAACTTTTAACATGCTCTTGGGAAGGCCTTGGTTGCATCCTGCTAAGGTGGTGTCCTCTAATCTCCATAAAAAAATGAAGTTCATTCATAAGGGGAAGGCGGTCTTAGTGGCCAGAGATCCTGAAGTGGTTAACACTCTGGCCAACATTGAAAATGGGTAAGAACAAGACCTGGAGGTGCAACTGAGTGGTTTTGAAATAGACACCACTTGCGCAACCATTGCCAAAGAAACTCCAAAGGAGAAAATCCCAGCTAACTATGAAGCCAACTGGAGTCTGTCAGTGAATCAAATGATGAAGAACATGCAGTATTTTCCTGGCATGGGACTGGGAAAATATCACCAAGGAGTTCCAAAGCAGACTAGTTTGGCAATAAACAAAGGAAAGAATGCACTTGGGTACACTCCTCCAACTGTCAAAGGGCAGAAAGTGTTGAGGATGACTAAGAAGATCTCCATCACTTACTACCCTACTCTCAATGGGTACTTTGTGAAAGGAGAGGATTTCCCCTTTTGTGAAAATGTGGAGCCACGGTTTGATGAGACCACCACCAAGATGCAATTAGGACTTGAAATTTTCTTCCAAGGCAAGTTCGATTGGGTGACTCATGAAGTGGAACAACAGAAAATGCTAGTCAAAGAAGGTGACCAAGACAGTTGCATCATTGGGATAGCAGAAATTACACTGATTGAGACTGGGTCTTCCTCTAATAATCCTACAACATTGATCCAATCAAAGGAGGCACCTAGTCCTCGAGTTCTCATGAAGAGAGAATGGGAGAAGAAGATAAGGCTCACCTGGAGTCTTCCGCTTCCCATCGATTTGAAAGGTTTCATTTGCCCTCTTCTACAAGAGCCAAGAGCCCAAGAGTTGCATGAGCTCAACCCCCATCATTTCAGAGGAAGAAGTGTGTATGCAAAGCAGAGGAGAGCACAGAGGATGATGGGTTGTATCTACTGTGCCCGAACCAATTGTAATGGGAAGGCTTATGAAGGTGGTCAAAGATGTGACTGAGGCACTGTGATGGCATCCCTCAACAGGCTCGAAAAGATAAACTTCATAGAAAAAGGATTGAGTAGTCTCCATTGATCTTCACCTCTCAGAAAGTTAGGCTTCTGAGAGCATAAGATTGATTAGCTAGTATTCATGAAGAAGCAGACACCTATCCAGAGGAACCATTGCGCCACTAAAGAAATGGCAACAAATTTCTCAAAAGGCGATGAAGGCCCTTTGCCACATCTTCTCATCCATCAAGCCACTGAACCACTTCTGAACTGGATAAGCCTTGAGGAAAACTTTAAGTTTGCTCATAATTTTGTGTCAACCAGCTTGATTACCCCTAGCGAAAGAATCAAGCCAGTTATCAAGTCTGTAGTCGAATCTGTTGTTTGTGATTCTGTGTCAATCTCCCCTTTTAAGAAGAGTCCAGAGTCCTTGTATGACGAGTCTGTTACTCCTTTCATGAATGAAATTTTTGATTCCGAGTATGACTTACCTCCTTTTTCCAATGATGATCTTGATAAATATCAAGAATTAATAAAACAATGCAAACCAAAGAAAGCCCAACCCATCTGTGAGGATACTCAGTTTATTAATCTAAGAACCGACCAATGCCTTTGAGAGGTAAAAATTGGCACTACCCTTAATGACAAAGAAGTAGAATGGATGAGTAATCTTCTAAAGGAATTCACCGAGGTCTTTGCTTGGTCTTACTAGGATATGCTTGGTATCGACCCCAACATTGTGCAGCATTGATTGGCAACTTACCCTGGGGCAAAATTGGTAAAATAGAAGCTCCAAAGAATGTGACCAGAATGGAGTGAGAAGATCAAAGAAGAAGTTGTGAAGCAATGGAATGTGGGGTTCCTACAAGTGGTAAAGTACCCCCAATGGTTGGCCAAGAAAGATGGAAAGGTATGAATGTGCATAGACTTCTGAGATCTTAACAAAATAAGCTCTAAAGATGACTTTCCCATTACCTCACATTGATGTATTGGTGGATAATATGGCAGGGCATGCTTTATTATCATTCATGGATGGATTCTCGAGATACAACCAAATAAGCATGCACCCAGAAGATCATGAGAAAACAGCCTTCACCATTCCATGGGGAACCTATTGTTACAAGGTGATGCCATTTGGACTGAAGAACGCCACGGCAACCTATCAAAGGGCAGCTATGGCCATATTGCATGACATGATGAACAAAGATGTGAAATTCTATGTGGATGATATGATAGTAAAGTCTAAAGATCGGCAGGGGCATATTCCCGTACTAAGGCGATTCTTTGAAAGAATCAAGAAGTATCAGCTGAAGTTGAACCCTCAGAAGTGTGTATTCGGGGCAATGGCGAGAAATTTGTTAGGCTTCTTGGCGAGTGAAAGAGGCATTGAAGTCGACCCTATCAAGATCAAGGCAATTCAGGAAATGCCCATGCCCTAGACTGAGAAGCAAATATGAGGATTTTTGGGTCACATCCAATATATTAGCAAATTTATAGCTCAGTTGACTACAATCTGTGAACCAATTTTGAAGCTGCTAAAGAAGGATCAGCCCACAGAATGGAATGACCAATGCCAACAAGCCTTTGACAAGATCAAGGAGTACCTTATGAACCCACCAGTATTGACACCACCAGTGGAAGGAGAACCACTTCTGTTGTATCTGTCTGTGGGAGAATATTCCATGAGCTTTTTGCTAGCACAGAAGGAAATGGAAAGGGGGGCAGAGCATACCATATATTACCTCAGCAAGAAGTTTCTGGAATATGAGACCTGGTATACATCTTTAGAAAGAACTTGTGTTGCATTGATTTGGGCAACTAAAAGGTTACGACACTGCATGGTTTCCTATCTAATGCATTTGATCTCAAAGATGGACCCCATCAAATATCTTTTTGAGAAACTGGCCTTACACAGAAAGGATGGCCCGTTGGTTGCTTTTGCTATCAGAATTTGACATCACCTATGTTCTCAAAAATCTATCAAGAGGTAGGCCATAGCCGATCATTTAGCTACTCACCCCACAGAAGATGGAAGGTCCTTGGATGATGCCTTTCCCAATAAAGGAATCACAATGGTAAAGGAAGAAGATACAGTTAATGAATGATAGTTATTCCTTGATGGACTAGCCAATCAGAAGGGATGTGGTGTGAGAATATTGCTTGTCACTCCTGATGGTCTTTATTTACCTTCGTCATTCCTCCTCGACTTCCCATGTACCAACAACATTTTTGAGTATGAAGCTTGTGCTTTGGGGCTCAAAACTGCTTTAACCATTGGGGTGAAAAGGATCAAGGTTTACGGTGATTCATCTATTGTCATCTGTCAGACACAGGTAAAGTGGAAAACTAGAGATGAGAAGCTGAAGCCATATCAAGAGCATCTGAAAGAGGTGATTGAACACTTTGAGAAGATTTCATTCAAATACTTCCAGAGGGATAATAATCGTTTTGCTGATGCCCTTGCAACCTTGGCTTCTATGGTAGAGTGCAACCCTATGGCTAGAGTCTAACCATTCTTGGTAGAACAAAGAAGCAGGCCCATTTATTAGAATTTGGTGAACTCTCTCGCTGTAGATGGTCAGTCTTAGTTCGCTCACATAGTGGATTTCATTAGGGAAAGGAAGTGTCCAGTTGAAGCAACTGACAGAGAGAAGAATTTTTTGAGAAGATATTCCACCCAGTTTATTCTCTAAGAGGATCTGTTATGCAAATGGTCCTATAACGGAATACAGTTGTTGTGTGTAGATGAGGAACAAGCTATAACCATCATGGAAGAATTCATCAAGGTCTTTGTGGACCCCACATGAATGCCAAGATGTTATCTCAGAAGATCCTCAGGCTGAGATATTATTAGAACACAATGGAAGCAGATTGCATGGACTTCGTCAAGAAATGCCACAAGTGTCAGATATTTGCTAACATCATACATCTCCCACCAACAGAGTTGCATTTGCTCAATTCTCCCTGGCTATTCTCCACTTGGGGCATTGATATCATTGGAAAGGTCAACCCTAAAGCATCCAACGGCCATGAGTTCATCTTGGTAGCCATTGATTATTTCACCATGTGGATAGAAGCTCAGTCCTATGTAGTCCTCACATCTGCTAAGGTGGTCAAGTTCATCTAGGAAAACATCATTTCTCAATATGGAGTACCTCAAGAATTGATATTAGATCAAAGATCTCACTTCTGGGGCTCTACACAAAATTCGGTATCAGAAGGCATTACTCTACCACTTATAGGCCGCAGACCAATGGGGTAGTAGAAGCAGCTAACAATAATATCAAGGTCATTCTGCAAAAAATAGCAGAAACACACAAGGAGTGGGCTGATAAGTTACCCCTTGCCTTATGGGCATACCGGACTTCTGTACGATCCTCGACAGGGGCAACCCCTTTCTCTTTGATATATAAGGTTGAGGCAGTTCTACCCGTGAAAATCCTAGTACCATCCCTAAGGGTGATTTTTGATAGTCAGCTACCTGAAGGAGAGTAGGTTAAGGCTAGATATGATCAGTTCAATTTTCTTGATGAAGAGCACATGAAGGCTATGGATAATCTGAAGAACTATCAACTGAGAATGGCCAGGGCCTTTAACAAAAATGTGAAGCCCTGCCACATAGAGGTGGGTGAACTTATTCTTCAAGAATAAAGAGCCCCAATTCATGACCCAAGAGGAAAATTCAGGCCCAACTGGAGTGGCCCATTCACTATTAAAGAAATTCTACATGGCAAAGCTGTGAAACTCGTAGACCACAACGGCGAAGAAATACCCGGACTGGTTAACATGGATCAACTCAAGAAATATTATGTTTGAAAGGATGAATAGCCTGAACTATGTTAGACCTGATTCCTTTCGAGGGATACGTAGGCGACTTGACATGTGCAAGTGTGGTCTTAACCATTTAAGGTAATAAATTGGTTTCTAAATTAATAATCAAAGTATCTTAAAAGATCATCATAGTTTGTGTCCCCCAAGAATCGCCATTTGGCATGAAAGGCCATTAGTTATCTGTCATCCACCTATTTGTCTGTCACTTCTTACCCAGGATTGTGTCCCCCAAGAATTACCATTTGGCATGAAAAGCCATTAGGTATCTATCATTCACCGATGGTCTGTCCATTCTTATTCAGGATTCTATTCCCTAAAAAAAAATCGCCACCCGGCACCAATTTATTAAGGTCAGTTTATTCTCCACCCTTTATTAGTCAAAAAAAAAAAAAATAAAACTTGATGCAACAGTGGTAAAGGCTTGTTTGAATCATTAGCCAATGAGTAAGGCTTTGATAAATCATCAAATCTCGTTGTTTGTATGGGTTTTAGGAAAATTTATGGGATCGTTGGATAAGACTTTGAGGAAATGGACCTTGGACATAAATATAAGGGCACCAGGATTGCTGGAATCCATGAATGTGTCATTTCTTAGCCAAGTCAGATGTGTGAAGCTACATCACCAATTACTCCGACAGGTACCTCCACACTGGGATGCCAACCTGCATATATTTCGGTTTGGATTAGCGGAAATTTGCCAAACTCTTAAAAAATTTTGGGTTTATATGCTATCTCCACCCAAAGGCAGTTTGTTCCAACCCCTTTGAAGAAGGATTGCTTAGAGGAAATTTAGGATTTCTTCAGATGGAAAGAAGAAGAAGTAAAACAGTTTGTTAGGTATGGGAAGATCGACATTCTGAAGGTGGCTCAGATCTTCATCCAATATCTACCAATGGGAGGAATCCATCAACGGTGATCTATGGATGCTTGTTTACTTTGCATGATAGCTTGTTATGGTCTCCACACTCCCGGGCATAGTGCACCGTCTGTCCTGATTGAGGTAGTAAAACAGTTGAAGAAGGGAGGTGACATTGTCCCTACGGTTCTTACAGAAACATTCAAGGGATTTGATGACATGAGTTATGGCCATAAATTCAGACTAGATCATTATCAAGGAATCCTGCTATTTTTCAAATTTGGCTCGACGAGAAACTGAAGCTTACCATACCATTAAGGGGAAACCCACTCGGAGTGTTTTTGTTACTGGGATAAGAGAGAAGTTTCAGAATTAGACCTTATCACCGATTGGAAGAAGTACTTGCAGGAAAGGATTATGCAGGATATCGCATGGAGGTGCCTAGGGAAGCCACAAGAAGATTTTCTGATGAAGACCCCTAGCCACAACTATGTCAGACTGATGGGATTGACACACACGTCATTTTATTTGCCATGTACATCAGCCGACAATATGGGCTCGAGGAAACGGACCCAGAAGAGTTAGTGAACTTTCACCCACATCAAGAATTGTCTCCCCACCTTGTTATTCACCTATCCCATCTATGGTAGGAAGGTGGTCCCCCTTTTCATGTAATTCACTTGGTAATAGAATAAGAAAGTATTTGGATTCTTGTGTTATCCCGGTTATTCTAATTATGACTTGAGTTTGGAATTGATTGTGCCTAAGCATTGCAAGAAAACAGAAATAAAAGAGGAAGAAAGATTTTCTCTTATGCCAAAAGTAAGTTTTCATAGAGATGTTGAAATAAAATAATGAACAAACAAGGGGAGGGAAAAAGAAAAAAGAAAAGAAAATATCCATGTGTTTGTGTTTGCAGGAAATACAGGAACAAATTCCTATGGGTCAAATGCCATCATCAAGAATCAGATTCTAAACCTAAAATCAAGAATCAAGGAAAAATCAAGGAAAGACATGATTGACCCAGCCCCAGGTGGCCCAATTGCATTTACTCGGCCTAGGTGGCCCAATCTCATTGACCCAAGACCAGATAGCCCAGCCCGGTTCAAAAGAACCCGCCTGGAAGACCAGATAGCCTAGCCCAGATCGAAAGAACCTACCTGGAAGACCAGATAGCCCAGACTAGTTGCTTGGAAGACTAGATAGCCCAGCCCAATTGGAAAGAACCCGCTTGGAAGACTAGATAGCCCAATCCGGTTCGAAAGAACCCGCCTAGAAGACCAGATAGCCTAGCTTGGTTCGAAAGAACCCGCCTGGAAGACCAAATAGCCCAGCCCGGTTCAAAAGAACCCACCTGGAAGACTAGATAGCCTTGCCCAGTTCGAAAGAATCCCTCTGAAAGACCAGATGCCCTACCCGGTTCGAAAGAACCCCCCTGGAAGACCAGATAGCCCAGCCTGGCTCGAAAGAACCCACCTGGAAGACCAGATAGCCCAGCCTGGTTCGAAAGAACCCACCTAAAAAACAAAATTCCCTAACCTAGCACATGTGAAGCCCAGCTAAGGAAAAAAAAAAAACCAAATGTTTTTTTATTTATTACAAGATTAGAAGAAAGAGAATTTCTCTCTTGTAACCATCGGTCCTAGATAGTCCAGATTGGCTTAAAAGGCCATGCCAGACCATATTTCCCTGACCTGGCACATATGAAGCCTAGCTAAGGAAAAAAAAAATCAAATGTTCTTTATTTATTGCAAGATTGGAAGAATAGAGAATTTCTCTCTTATAATCATCGGTCCCAGATAGTCCAGATTGGCTCGAAAGACCCAGCCTGGAGATCATATTTCCCTGAACTGGCACATGCGAAGCCCAGCTAAGGAAGAATCAGGATCGAAGTACTAACCTTTTTTGTAGGATTAGAAGAGCAGCGAATTCCTTTCCACAATTGGCAACCCCAAGTAAGTCCTCAACTTCAAAGTAGGTAGGAGATATTATCTGTTGCATTCTTCAACTCCATCATAACTGAGCAAGATGATGGTAGTACATGCTCCGAGTGACAAAATGTGGTCGTTCTTTTCTTTGCCCTTTGGCAGTTGGCATAGGCCTCGGCCAAAGAAGGACATTCTATAGACACCCAATTTTGTCACCCTCCTCTGGCTATGATGAAATCTGGATTTTGAATGCAACTTCTGACTTTCGATCGATAGAGATGCTGATGGAAACATTCCCCTACCCAAAACCCTAGAAATCCCCACATGGGAGAGAGGAAGGCCTAATTTTGACTTTTCATATATGAAGGAATCTGGTTAAGATGACCATACAGATGAATAATGCTCAGAAATATGATTATGACGATATATGATACGCCAAAATCGGACCTACGGATCTTTGGCAATCGTTCCCAGAAAATCATGTTTTTTTACGTGCATGTCGCCCCTTCCAGCACATATGCCTCGCACACAGACCGTCCCACTGGAAACCTAGAAAAATCCTTCACCTGACCCAAACACCCTAAAATTCATCCCCTACCTACCCAGATAACCCTGAAACACTCCCGGGTCTGAAACCCTAGAAATCCCCGTGCAGGAGAAAAGAGGTCTAATTTTGACTTTTCATATATGAAGGAATTCAGTCAAGATGACTGTACAAATGGATAGTACTCAGAAATACGATTCCGACGATATATAGTATGCCAAAATCGAACTGAGGGATCTCTGGCAATCATTCACAGAAAATCACATTTTTTCACGTGCATGTCTCGCACACCGGCTCGGCCAGCCACCCAACCGATCGGTCCAACCAAGCCAGTCAACCTAGCCAAGCCAACCAGCCCAGCCACACACCTGGCCCGCACACCGTGCACACTATGCCTGCACACCATGCACACATGGCCGGCACACCGTGCACACATGGCTTGCACACCGTTCACATGGCCCGTACACCCATGCATTCGAGCACCCGTGACATCACCTGCACCCCTGGTAAAATCTTCTCTCTCCTCTCGCTTTTTTGAAAACTGCCTTTTTTGATAAAATTTTATCTTTCCTCTCGCTTTTTTGAAAACTAGCTTTTTCAACAAAATTTTCTCTCTCCTCACTTTTCCAAAAACTACATTTTCTGGTAAAATTTTCTCTCTCCTCTCTCTTTTTTGAAAACTGCCTTTTTCGATAAAATTTTCTCTCCTCCTGATTTTTCAAAAATTACCTTTTTCAAACTTTTTCTCTCCTCTCACTTTTTTGAAAATTGTATTTTTCAGTAAAATTTTATCTCTTCTCCCTTTTTTTTTTAAAACCCAATTTTACCCACTGGACAAAAGCCCTCCCCACCCATTTTTTCCTTCAACCCCCCTTTTACCCATTGGACAAAAATCCTATCTCTTTACTTTAGGCAAGAGCCCCCCTTTCGTCCACTGGATAAAGGGATTCCCCCTCTCCTACTTGGTTGAAAAAAACTATAAATACCCCCCTCTCCCTTAGAAAAAAGACACCAACAAACACCTGAATCCCCTTTCAGAGTGAAATTTTCCTCCCCTCCCCCCTCTTGATTTTTTTTTGATCTTCAGAGCGATCTTCGTCAAGATCCAAAAACTCATTCGGATCTTTGAAGTGTTCTTCAGGATCTTGAAGATTTTCAATCCAAATTCCTAGTTAGATCCAGTTTTTAGTCAAAAATAGTATGTTCTTGAGCCACCTCCCTTGAGTGTTCTTGAGTGTTCTTGAGAATTCTTGAGATAAAACCCCCCCTTTTCTTTACGTTCTTCGGGTCTACGAAGAGATCTTTATTAAGATCTGAAACTCTGTTCGGATCTTCAAAGTGTTCTTCAGGACTTTGGAGTTCTTCAATCCATTTTTAGGTCAGCCTATTTTTTTTTCTTCAGAAATAACCTTTCCTAGCCGAACCTCTGTCTGAGTGTCACTGGAATCTTTTCAGGAATAGCCATTCCCAGGGGAAGCTCTGCCGAAGTGCCACCTCAGCCAGCCCTCCCTTAGCCTATCCCCAGAGGAAGCTCTGCCAGAGTGCCTCCTCATTCGAAGCCTAAAAATAGCCTTTCCTAGCTAAACTTTTGTCCGAGTGTCCCTGGAATTTTTTCAGGAATAGCCATTCCCAGCAGAAGCTCTGTCGAAGTGCCACCTTAGTCTAGCCCTCCCTTAGCCTATCCCCAGCAGAAGCTCTGTCGGAGTGCCACCTCATCCCAAGCCCAGAAATATCCTTCCCTAGTCGAAGCTCTATCCGAATCCAAATCCAAAAATAGTCTTCCCTAGCCGAAGCTCTATCCGAATCAAATTATATAGGTAACCATTCCTAGCCAAAACTCTGTCCGGATACCATCACAATCAGCATCTCTCAAGAAATGAAGTTGGAGGTCAAGACCATCTTCCCCTAAGCCAGGAGAACATGAAAAACATTTTGAGCAGGTACCAATCAGGGGCCCACCCCTCTTGACCCAAAATAGGGGTCAAATTCAGGTATAATCTCTCTCCCCATTCAAGCATAATGTAGACATCTAATAAGCCTTGTTTTAGTGTATATAATAGTTTGAATTCAATTAATGTATATATGTGTGATAACTTAGCCATATATGTGGAATAGTAATAATTATGGAAAATGTTCATTCTCAAGCATCTAGCAAGAAGACCAGTTGAATCAGATAGATTGGGTGCTTAACACCTTCCCAACTTTATAACTTGACACTTACCCTAAATCTCTGGACCAAACCAAATTTTGGGCCCTTTTCTCAGGAATCGGGCCCACCCCCAGGGTCCTAGGCCCATAACCCTAGGTGGTGACTCCAAACCCCATTTGCATCATCAAAACCCCCATCTCAAATAACGAATTTTACACCCTTTCAAAATAGGCCTCCACATATCTCCAAGCGACGATACGGAGGTACGGGGCCTGTAAGTGAAGCATGTGCGACTCGAGCCACCTCCCCCTCACGATGAAGATGAAGGGAGAGAGAGGAGAGAGGGTGGGGATCCATCTTCGGCCGCTACCCTCACACTTGGGTGTAATCTCTCTTTTGCATAGTGAAACATCTTCTTCTTCGGCGGAGGACGTAGCACACCACCCTAGTGTGTGAACCTTGTTAAATCTCTTTGTCGTGTGAATCTTTTGTCTATTTATTTTCGTATTTCTTGGTGTTTGATCTAATAGAACCATGTTGAACCTGGTTCCAAAACGTTAGAAATCCCTATACAAACTTAGATTGGATATGACAAAAATGGTAAGGTGGAAAACCTCCTCAATCGGCCCTCTAGGTAATCTATAATAGATAAGAAACCATCATTAGAATCAAAACCCTCTTGTAATTTCATATCCAAAAGCCATTTATTGATTTTGTGTAGCACCACCATCGGGTTTTGGAGAGTCTGTATGTCTTAGAATAGCATTGTTGTGGTCCTAGATGCAATAAGCAACAACCAAAAAAATACTAAAAAAATACACACGGTCCGTCTTACGTAATTTTGTATATTGGTAGAAGAGCATAATAAAGCCAGTCATAGAATTCACCTGCAAAGTCTGAGATCTGAGTCTAAGAAGGCTACCAGCACAAATACGAGCTAAAAACTCACAATGCAGCAATAAATGAAGAATGGATTCTGTGGATGTCTCACAAAATAGACAATGTGAATCAATATCCATCCATCTACATAACAATTGCCAAACAGGAAGTCCACAGTGCAAAAGCCGCCAGAAAAAGAATTTAAATTTGGAGTGGATCTTGAGTTTCCATAAGAAAGTCCACCAACTAGCGAGGAAAGGGGGAGGGGATCTGGTCGCACCCACCATGGAAAGATCCTAGGCACGGCTTCAAATAAAATTGGCCGCCCATTTGGTAGTAAAACTACCATCAGATGAAAAGCGGCATTGCCACTTATTAGGCAGATCTGATATAGGAATCTAAGAAATGAGAGAAATAAGATCATTCGCAAAAAAAGAATGTAAAATCAATGTATTCCAAACAACTTCATAAATAACATCAGACACTTTAAATTCTGGGCTCAATGAAAAAGAAGGTATTAATCAAGACAGGTTCGAAAAGGTCCCAACCCAAGGGTCAAACCAAAAGTAAAACGATTTCCCTGAGCCAATCTTATCCTCAACCATATCATGGAGAGTATGAATAACCGAAGCAATACTATTCCATATCCAAGAGCCTTTTTTTCTGGGTTGAAGGATCAAAAAGAGAGCTCAAAGAGTTTTGGCCCACAAGGCCTCAGGCTCAGTAAGCAATCTCCAAGCTAACTTTAACAGTAGAGCAATGTTATGAGTTCTAGCCTTACATAACCCAAGACCACCATTTTTAACTGGAGAGCAAATTTTATCCTAGGAAATCATATGAGCTTTTTTAGGTGAGGCAAATGGGATACTCGCTTCATTCCAAAAAAGAGCCTAGATAGAAATCAATTTGGCTATAAATTTTTTGTAGGAGAGCAAAACATGTCATCCAATAAGAAGGGATGGAATATAACACAGACTGAATTAAAACTTTTTGCCCAGCATATGATAGCAAATTGGATTTCCATAAAGTCAACTTATTTTCAACCCTCTCAACAATATATTTGAAGGTCCTAATCCGGGATCGATGTGGAGAGATCTTAGTTCCAAGATAATTGAAATCCCATATTTCAGAAACCCTAAGGTCCAACCTTGGGGTGAAACAATATTTCCATTCCTAGGGGTGTAGTGGTAGTTGTGCATAGATAATTAATTTGGAACTATTATTTAGTCGTTAAATGTTATTCAATACATATGAAGTAATGAAAATTTAGAAAAAAATTAAAATTTGTCACAAAATTGGAAGGAGGTTGGGATTGATTGGAACAATATTAGGATAGAGTGGAAGGGGACCGGGATTCGATTGGAATAGAGGAATTTGATTGGAAGTGATTGGGAAAAGAAGAAAAAAAAATCCCACCCCCAAGTCCTAGGCCCATAATCCTAGGTGGCAACTCCAAACCCCCATTTGTATGATCCCGATCCCCATATTGGACCATCATCAAATCTCCGTCTCGAATGATGAATTTTACACTCCTACGAAATAGGCCTCCAAGTATCTCTGAGCGGTGATACAATGGTGTGGGGCCTCAAGCAAAGCACTCACAACACGAACCCCTCCCCTCACATGAAAGAGAAAGAGAGGAGAGAGGATGGGATGCAAGTCCTTTTCCCCCCAAGTGAAGAGAGATATCATCATCGCCAGCTGCTACCCTCACAGTGGCGACTGCACTGGGGATAAATGTCAAGCTTCTGATGCTAGATGCTACCTTTAAATGCAAGAACATTTTCCACCACATTTCTTTGAAAACATGTTTGGCTAACCCCATGTTTATAATTGTATTTGCTAACCGCAACATGCATTGTGCTCGAAGTGAAATCATTTGGCGAGGGACTCCCTGTCATGCCCACACACTCGGGGAGGTCAACGCATGTCATGGAGAGTACTCTGAGAGCAAATGATACCTACTTCCTGTACAAGAGTGGAAGGTATCACCAAACAGTGAGGATGTTGTATTTGCGCTAGCACCCTCTGGGAGGTCTGGATACTTTATAACATTCTGAGATCGAATGCATCATCAAACGATAAGGATATCCATAATTGTGTCAGCATCCTCAAAGAGGTCCGTGCAATTTATGGCATTTTGAGATTGAATGATGGTTACCCTACATTACACTTTTGCACACAATCATTCACGGTTCCATCACCCTATGGCCAATTGCTTAATCTCGTGTGTAGTCATGAGTAATGGGCAAGGAAGTCACCCCCTTGATCTCATACCTACGGGTCTATCAAAAGGATCACGTACCTTACATATATAGATCATGTCAAGGAAGCCTTGGTTGTCCTATTGCATCTACCGCATAGTCGCATCATGTAGAAAATAGATGAAGAAGCTAGGAGCGCCACAAGCTAACTATAGAACTTGTTTGCAGTCTTGAAAAGGAATGTTCCTACATTATATTTCCATCATAAAGAATTGCTTTCCTAAGTGGGTTTCGGATAGAAGGTGTCCCTCCTCCTTAAGAAATACGTGACTCAGGGGCAATCCCATCAGAGTCACATCAAGTCTCGAGAAAATCAGGAGGAAATAGACCTAGTGGGAAAAAGAGTAAGGAAAGCATGAATTTATTACATAGAATGTCTTATGGGAATATTCTCGACAAGCCATTTGTATGACTCTCCCACTTATGATCTCGAGTGGACTAGGGGCATCGACCCGTATCCACTCCCTACCATTAAGCGGACTAACTTTGGATGAATCATTGGTTATTAATTTAGTGACTGTGTGAACAAGGGATTGGGAATTCAAGAATCCTAAAATAAGCCACTTTTGGTTCAGGCACAATTTCACACCTCAAGTGTTCTCCACGGTCCCTTTGGACACATCAGGGACCACCAAGTGATTACAACCCAGTTAGTATGGAACCACACGACTCTAAATCACCCGAACAGTCCTGGGTCCGTCCCGTGGAAACCTTACAAACAGAAATGACTGAAGTCAAGAGAGAGATAGCTCAGATATTGCATGCACTTTAGAACCCTCCTAGACCTGATCCCAGGAATAAGCCGGCACTAGCTATGGAAGATGTGGAATAGAATGGAGCTACAGGTTGTTGGGGGAACTCTTCCCGAGTTGACTCAGGAGAACTGGAGCAAGTCAGGCCAACTGGTCAAAGAGGATCTTCACCTCCTCGTCCAAATGGTCAACGAGGGGTCTATTCCAGGGTCTCTCCTCCTAGGGTAGTGATTGAAGATGAGGAAGAGGAGTTTGCCGCACATGTCCGAATAAAGCCTCTAGAAATGGAGAAAGAAAGGAAACTCAGAGAGCAATTAGAGGAGTTGGAAAACATGATTTGAACGGGAAAAGGCTTAGAAATTCAAATGGTGGATTCTGATGAAATGAGTTTCTTTTTTGGGGTAAGGATTCCCGAAAAATTCAAGTGGTAGATTGACAGGTTTGATGGGTCGGGAGACCCCAAGGCTCATCTCAAAGTCTTCATTAGCATTTCCAAGTCGTGGTAACTTGCAAATAACTAGATGGGGCATGCCTTCATGATAACCCTATCAGGACTAGCCCTAAGGTGGCTCACACAGTTGGAGACATTCTAAAATCAGAATTGGGAAACAGTGGTGAAAGCCTTCACCAAATAGTACTCATACAACACCGAAATAGATGTGAAGCGATGAGAGCTTGAGACATTGAGGCAGCAGCCTAGAGAAGGATTCGCCGCCTTCTTGATGAGGTTTAGAGATAAGGCTGTCAAGATGGCAGATCGACCTTCGAAAGTAGAGCAAGTGGAGATGTTACTAAAGAACTTATCAAAGCCTTATTATGATGTTCTTTACTACCAACATCTACAGACTTTTGATGCCTTGATAGCCACCGGCACACAGGTGGAGAGTAGAATCCTAAGGGAAGCCCAGTATCAATATGAAGAACACCAGAGTCGGATGTGGAAAGAGTCCAGACACTAATATGGTGAGTGTAGTTCTATAGTCAGGCTCACTAGCCACTTCTTCACAACCATTCATAATATAGGAAAATGCACCCTCCCAGAAGGCCTCTCGTCCAAAAAGGTAATTTTCTAATTTGGGAATGCTCATGACAACAATGTATGAGAAGTTAAAGAAATAGGGATTGCCAGGGACAGTGGCTCCAAGAGCAATCAGCAACCCTCCTCCAGCTTGGTCTAGGGATCATGAATATTGTGCTTACCATACTCAGAAATGGCCCACCACTAAAAGATGTATAGGTCTCTTACATGAGATCCAAGACTTGGTAGACAACGGGACCATTAAAGTCAAGGTCAAGAAATCTCCCAATGTCAACACCAATCCACTCCCTGATCATGTGAACAATCTAGAGGAAGAAGCCACAGAGAGTGACCCCACTCAACTCATTATACCTAGAGCTCGGAAGAATCATATGAATGCTCGTGCTTATAGGAAACTCATGAGTCAAAAGACTAGTCATGAGGACCCCCAAAAGAAGAGAATCATCAGAAGAAGAATCACATGATTGGATTCCCGTCATTCATCCTTCTTCATCAACAGAAGAATTCACCGCACCACATTACCAACCTCCACCATACCTCCCACTTTCACTATATTATCAACCTCCACCATACCATCAAACTTCCCTCCACCATCAAGGAGAAGGAATCTCCTCCTCCTATCACCCCCAATCTTCATATCTTACTTCTCACATTACATCATCACCCTCATACCAATCCCATTCTCAAGGTTCGGTTTATAATCCCAAAAAAAGAAGGATGGACGAATGGATACAATTGGAAGGATATGCTTGCACTACTAGATTCCCTAAAGATGACCACATTAACAGGATTAGTGAATGCTTTAGGAGAAGACCAGGAGGGTGATCCTACTTCTCTAATTCAGCCCACTGTATCTTTAGAGGACAATCCAGAAGTAATTGAAGAAGTCATAGATGATCTCCTTAGGGCAGTAATAGCACTGTCAGTAGGAGAGCAGATCAAAGAGTACACCTCCCTTGTCCACCTAGGGAGTGACACAGAGGATGATGAGTCAGGACTAGTCCAACTTTGAACTAGTGATGTCAAGACCAACCCGATGGAAATCTTTCGGTCCATACGCTCTAAATACTATTAGCATTTGGATGCAGGAGAATTTGATGGTCTAAAAGAATCTGATGGAGAACTAAGTGAGGGAGAAATCAGTGAAGTGGAGGATAATGACGATGACGATAAAGATGAGAACGAAGATGAGAATGATGGAGATGACTCTGATTCTCAAGAGGATGATGGATATCCAACTAGGATGACTACCAAGGGCCTTAGTACAATGACAATGATGATGAGTCAGAATATTACTCACCAGAACATCCGACATATTTCTCAGTCTATGATATTGGTGGTGATGATCTAATAGCTTATCCAACAAGTGGTATTTAACCTTTTTTCTGTATGGGAGGAGATGATTCTTCGTCAGATTCAGAAAGTGATGAAGGAACTAGAGAGCCGATGCATGTGTTATCTAGATGAACCAGAATCCGCATTAGAGATGGAAGAAAAACTATGTGAAATATACTCCAACACATTGAGAATGTTGAGAATGCAGGAAAGAGTGGAAGAAATTGACAATATGCTGGGTGAAGTAACCATCGGTGATTGTTACTACCATGAGCAATTGAATGATCTGGAGGAAATAGAGCCAGACAACACTTTCGCAGAGATAGTAGATGCTGCATTCTAATAGCTTTCTAATGTAGTAAAAATGCTACGAACCAGGGTTGTGGATATTTGTGGAGGATCACGACTTCCCACCCCAAGCAGGGAAGGAGAATCAGAAGAAGAGGATGACACCATGGTAGGAATAATCACCTTAACCAATAGTGATGATGAAGATTGTTATCCCACATATATTATTGTGAAGAAACCTATCAACGTGATGGAAACTAGAAGTGAAAAAGGCTACAAGCGCAAGGTTCTAGCAGTAGAGCAGTCAAGGATTAATGATGCAGAAAGTAGCAGCTTGAAGAAGGAATCAAAGAACCCAGTCTTGGCTCAACTCAAGAAGTCCCAAGAAAACATCTCAATTTGGGGATTGTTGATGGCATCCTCCACACACCGTGAAACAATCTTGAAGTCTCTCACCAATGTACAAGTGCCGATCGAGATAAATCTAGCACATCAGACATATATAGTAGGGGCAACATATGTGGTGCAATCTCTAATGTTCTCAGATTCAGAGCTTCCCAAAGGAGCCCAGCACAATCGAGCTCTCCACATCACGGTAGAATGTCTTGACAAAGTGGTTCCCCAGGTTCTTGTTGACAACTGGTCCGCTTTGAATGTGCTACCCTTGAGATCGACAAAGAGTATTGGCATCAACTTAGAAGAAATGAGGCTGACCACCCAAACCATACGGGAATATGATAATACCAGGAGGAAGATCCTTGGCATCATTACCCTCGCTGTAAAATTGGCCCTGTAATGTTTGATATTAATTTCCAAGTTATTGATATACTGGCAGCTTTTAACATGCTCTTAAGAAAGCCTTGGTTGCTCCGTCGAAGGCAGTGTCCTCTAGTATTTATAAAAAATTAAGTTCATTCATGAGGGAAAGGTGGTCGCAGTACCTGGAGATCTCAAAGTGGTTAACACTTTAGCCAACATTGAAAATGGGAAAGAACAAGACCAGGAAGTTCAACTGAGTGGTTTTGAATTAGATACAACTTGTGCAGCCACTACCAAGGAAGTTCCAAAGGAGGAAATCCTATCTAACTATGAAGCCATCTGGATTCCGCCAGTGAATCAGATGATGAAGAACATGCAATATTTTTCTGGCATGGGACTATGAAAATATCATCAAGGAGTTCCGAAGTAGCCTAGTTTGGCAGTGAACAAAGAAAAGAATGGTCTCGGGTACACTCTTCTGACCACCAAAGGGTAAAAAGTGTTGAGGATGACTAGGAAGATCTCTGCCTCTTACTACCCTACTCTCAATGGGTATTTTATAAAAGAAGGAGAGGATTTCCCCTTTGTGGAAATGTGGAACCATGGTTTGATGAAGCCACAGCAAAGATGCAACTAGGATTTGAAGTTTTTTCCATGATGAGTTTGACTGGGTGACTCAAGAAGTGGAACAACAGAAAATACTAGTCAATAAAAGTGATCAAGATAGTTGCATCACTAGGATAGTGGAAATTCCATTGATTGAGACTAGGTCTTCCTCTGGTGACCCTACAACATTGATCCAATCAAAGGAGGAACCAAGCCCTTGAGTACTCCTGAAAAGGGAATGGGAAAAGAAGATAAGGCTCACCTAGAGTCTACCGCTTCCCATTGATCTAAAAAGCTACATTTGCTCCCTCTTACAAGAACCAAGAGCCCGAGAACTATATGAGCTCAAGCCTAATCCTTTCAGGGGAAGAAGTACGTATGCGAAGCAAATAAGAGCACAGAGAATGATGGTCTATATATACTATGCCCGAACCAACTACAGCGGTAAGACTGGTGAAGGTGGTCAAAGATGTGACCGAGGCAATAGGATGGCATCCCTTAGTAGGCTGGAAAATATGGACTTCATAGAAAAGGGATTGAGCAGTCTCCACCAATCTTCATGCCTCAGAAAGTTTGGCTTCCGAGAGCACGAGATTGACCAGCTGGTATTCATGAAAAAGCGGGCACCTATTCAGAAGAACCATTACACCACTGAAGAAGTAGCAGCAACTTTTTCAGAATGAGAAGAAGGCCCTTTGCCACACCTCCTCATCCATCAATCCACTGAACCACTTCTGAACTGGACAAGCATTGGAGAAAACTTCAAGTTTTCTCATGCTATTGAGTCAACCAGCCTAAATACCCCTGGTAAAAGCATCAATCCAGTTATCAAGTCTGTTGTTTATGATTTCGTGTCGGCCTCCCCTCTTGAGGAAAGTCCAAAGTCCTTATATGTCGAGTCTGTTACTCCTTTCATGAATGAAATTTCTAATTATGAGTATGACTTGCCTCCTTTTTCTGATGATGATCTTAATGAATATCAAGAATCAATAAAACAATGCAAACCAAAGAAATCCAAACCCATCTGTGAAGATATTCGGATTATTAATCTAGGAATTGACCAATGCCTTTGAGAGATAAAAATTGGCACTACCCTTGATGACAAAGAAGCGGAACAGATAATTAGTCTTCTGAAGAAATTTGTCGAGGTCTTTGCTTAGTCTTATGAGGATATGCCTGGTATCAACCCCAACATCATGCAGCATTGATTGCCAACCTACCCTAGGGCAAAGCTAGTAAAGCAGAAGCTTTGAATAATGCAGCCAGAATGGAGTGAGAAGATTAGAGAAGTTGTGAAATAGTGGAATGCAGAGTTTCTACAAGTGGTGAAGTACCCCCAATGGTTGGCCAACATTGTACTAGTACCGAAGAAAGATGGCAAGGTATGAATGTGCATGGACTTCCGAGATCTTAACAAAGTGAGCCCTAAAGATGACTTCCCATTACCTCACATTCATGTATTGGTGGATAACACGGCGGGGCATGCTTTGTTATCATTTATGGATGGATTCTCGGGATACAACCAAATAAGCATGCACCCAGAAGATCGTGAGAAGACAACCTTCACCACTCCGTGGGGAACCTATTGTTACAAGGTGATGCCTTTTGGACTAAAGAATGCTGAGGCCACTTATCAGAGAGCAGCTATGGCCATATTATGTGTTACGATGAACAAAGATGTGGAAGTCTATGTGGATGACATGATAGTAAAGTCAAAAGATTAGCAAGGGTATATTCCCGCACTAAGGTGTTTCTTTAAAAGAATCAAGAAGTATCAGCCCTCACAAGTGTGTATTTGGGCAACAACAGGAAAATTGTTAGGTTTCTTGGTGAGTAAAAGAAGTATTGAAGTCGACCCTATTAAAATCAAGGCAATTCATGAAATGCCCACACCTCAGACTGAGAACCAAATACGAGGATTTCTGGGTCATATCCAGTATATTAGCAGGTTCATAGCTCAGTTGATTGCAATCTGTGAACCAATTTTCAAGCTGTTGAAGATGGATCAGCCCACAGAATGGAATGAACAATGCCAACAAGCTTTTGACAAGATCAAGGGATACCTTATGAACCCACCAGTATTGACACTGCCGGTGGAAGGAGAACCACTTCTGTTGTATCTATCTGCGAGAGAGTATTCCATGGGCTCTTTGCTATTACAAAAGGAGACAGAAAGGGGGCAGAGTATGCTATATATTGCCTCAGCAAGAAATTCCTAGAATATGAGACACGGTACACATCTTTGGAAAGAACCTGTGCTGCATTGATTTGGGCAACAAAAAGGTTGCGACACTACATGGTTTCCTATCTGGTGCACTTGATCTCAAGGATGGATCCCATCAAATACCTCTTCGAGAAACCAGCCTTAACAGGAAGGATGGCTCGTCGGTTTCTTTTACTGTCAGAGTTTGATATCACCTATGTTACTTAGAAATCTATCAAGGGGCAGGCCATAGCCGATCATTTGGCTGCCCACCCCACAAATGATGAAAGATCTTTGGATGATGCCTTTCCTGATGAAGGAATCGTAGCGATGGAAGAAGAAGATACAGTTAATGAATAATAGTTATTCTTTAATGGAGCATCCAATCAGAAGGGATGTGGTGTGGGAATATTGCTTGTCACTCCTGACGGCCTTTACGTACCTTCATCATTCTGCTTTAATTTCCCCAGTACTAACAACATTGCTAAATATGAAGATTGTGCTTTGGGACTAGAAATGGCCCTGACCATTGGGATTAAAAGGATCAATGTGTATGATTCATCCATTGTCATCTTCCAAACATAGGGAAAGTGGAAAACTAGAGATGAAAAGCTGAAGCCATATCAAGAACATCTAGAAGAGGTGATTGAACATTTTGAGAAGATCTCATTCGAATACTTTCAGAGAGATAACAACAGGTTTGCTGATGCCCTTGTAGCCTTGGCTTCCAGGGTAGAATGTAACCTTATGGCTAGGGTTCGACCATTCTTGGTAGAAAAAAGAAGTTGGCCCATTTATCAGAATTCAGTGAACTCTCTCACTGTGGATGGTCGGTCTTGGTTCACTCACATAGTGGATTTCATCAGGGAAAGGAAGTACCTGATTGAAGCAATTGATAGAGAAAAGAAATTTCTGGGAAGATATGCCACCCAGTTTATTCTTCAGGAGGATCTGTTATACTAGAGATCCTATGATGGAATATAGTTATTGTGTGTGGATGAAGAACAAGCCACAATCATCATGGAGGAAATTCAATAAGGTCTTTGTGGACCCCACATGAATGCCAAGATGTTATCTAAGAAGATCCTCAGGCTGGGATATTTCTGGAACACAATGGAAGCAGATTGCATGGACTTTGTTAAGAAATGCCACAAGTGTCAGATATTTGCTAATATCATACATATCCTGCCAACAAATTTGCATTCGCTCAGTTCACCTTTGCCATTCTCCACTTGGGGTATTTACATCATTGGAAAGATCAACCCTAAAGCATCCAACGGTCACGAGTTTATCTTGGTAGCCATTGATTATTTTTCCAAGTGGATAGAAGCACAGTCCTATGCAGTCCTCACATCTGCTAAGGTGGAAAAATTCATCCAAGAGAATATCATTTCCCGATATGGATTACCTTAAGAATTGATATTAGATTAGGAATCCCATTTCTAGTAGAAGACCGAAAAAATTTGCAGAAAGTTTGGTATCAGAAGGCATCACTCTATCACTTATAGGCCACAGACCATTGAGATAGTGGAAGCAGCCAACATGAACATCACATTCATCAGCAAAAAATGGTAGAAACGCAAAAGGATTGGGCAAATAAGTTACCCCTTGCCTTATGGGCATACTAGACTTCTATACGATCCTCGATAGGGGCAACACCTTTCTCTTTGGTATATGGAGTTGAGGTGGTTTTACCCATGGAAATCTTGGTACCATCCCTAAGGGTACTTGTTGATAGTCAACTACCTGAAGGAGAATGGGTGAAGGCTAGACATGATGAGCTCAATTTTCTCGATGAAAGGTGCATGAAAGCCATAGATAATCTGAAAAAGTATCAACTGAGAATGGCCAGGGCCTTTAACAAAAATGTGAAGCCCCACCACATAGAGGTGGGTGAACTTGTTCTTCGAGAACAAAGAACCCCGATTCATGATCTAAGAGAAAAATTCAAGCCCAACTGGAGCGGTCCATTCACTATCGAAGAATTTCTACCAAGCAAAGCTATGAAACGTATAGACCATAACAGCAAAGAAATACCCGGACTGGTCAACATGGATCAACTCAAGAAATATTATGTCTGAAAGAGTGAAGAGCATGAACTACATCAGACCTGATTCCTTTTGAAGGGATACATAGGCAACTTGACATGTGCAAGTGTGGTCTCAACCATCTAAAGGCAATAAATTGGTTTCTTGATTAATAATCAAAGTATCTTACAAGATCATCATAGTTTGTGTCCCCCAAGAATCGTCATATGGCATGAAAGGCCATTAGGTATCTGTCATCCACCCATTGGTTCGTCACTTCTTATCCAAGATTCTATTCCCTAAGAATCACCATTTGGCATGCAAGGCCATTAGGTATCTGTCATTCACCTATGGCCCATTCACTCTTAGCCAGGATTCTATCCCCTAAAAGAAAATCACCACCTGACACCAGTTTATCAAGGCCAGCTTATTCCCCACCCTTGATCAGTAAAAAAAAAAAAAAAAAAAGAGCTTGATGCAACAGTGGTAAAGGCTTGTTTGAGTCATTAGCTAATGAGTAATGCTTTGATAAATCATCATATCTCTTTATTTGTGATGGTTTCAGGAAAATTCATAGGCTCGTTAGATGAGACGTTGAGGAAATGGACCTTAGACATGAGCATGAGGGTGCCAGGATTGCTGGAATTCATTGTGTCATTTCTCGACTAAATTGGATATATGAAGCTACATCACCAATTACTCTAGTAGGTGCCTTAACACTGGGATGCCAACTTGCATGTATTTCATTTTGGATTAGTAGAGATCAACCCAGCTCTCGAAGAATTCTGGGTTTATATTTTATCTCCACCCAAAGGAAGTTTGCTCCAACCATTTGTGAAAAAAGATTACTTGGAGGAAATTCAGGTTCTTTGGATGGAAAGAAGAGGAAGTGAAGCAATTTGTCAGGTATGGGAAGATCGACATTCTGAAGGTGGCCTAAATCTTCATCCAATATCTACCAATGGGAGGTATCCATCAATAGAGATCATAAGATGCTTATTTACTTTGCATGATGGCTCGTTATATTCTCCGCACTCCCGGACGTGGTGCACTATCCGTCCTAATTGAGGTAGTAAAATAGTTAAAGACAGAACGTGACATCATCCCTACGGTTCTTGCAGAAACACTCAAGGGATTCGATGACATGAGCCATGACCATAAATTCAGACTAGATCATTATCAAGGGAGTCCTGCTATTTTTCAGATTTGGCTCCTTAAGAAACTGAAGTTAACCAAGCCATTGAAAGAAGGCCCACTCGAAGTTCTTTGCTATCAAGATAAGAGGGAAGTTCTAGAACTCGACCTTATCACTGATTGGGAGAAATACTTGCAGGACAGGACTGTGCAAGATATCGCATGGAGGTGCACAGGGAGGCCACAAGAAGATTTTCTGATGAAGACCCCTAGCTACTATTATGTCAGGTTAATGGGATTGACTCACACATCCTTTTATTTGCCTATGTATATCAGCTGACAGTATGGGCTCGAGGTGACGGACCCAGAGGAGCTAGTGAATTTTCACCCACGTCAAGAATTGTCTCCCCACTTTGTTACTCACCTATCCCATCTATGGTAGGAAGATCATTCCCCTTTTCATGTAATTCACTTGGTAATGGAATGAGGAAGTATTTGGATTCTTGTGTTATCCCAATTATTCTAATTATGACTTGAGTTAAGGAATTGATTATGCCTAAACATTGCAAACAAAAAAAAAAAACAATTTTTTTTTCTTTGTACCAAAGGTAAGTTTTCATTCGTAAGATGCTAAAATAAAATGGTGAACAAACAAGAGGGAGGTAAAAAGAAAAAGGAAAATATACATATGTTTGTGTTAACAGGAAATACAGGAAAAAATCCCTATGGGTCAAAAATCATCATCTGAACTATACTCTGAATCATCCACATGGCGTACTGAGGAACCCAGGGATTCTAATCCAAACTGCTCCAGCCTTTGTGTCATATCCTGAATCAATGCATCCCACTGTGCAATTTCCTGCTCGTAGGAACTAACTTGGCTCTCCAAGGAGGCAATCCTCCCATCCTAAGGAATATAGGAAAGGATCAAGAAGAAGAATAATGAAAGAGGAAGGACAAAAGGAAAAAGGAGGAAAGTATGAAATACCTTGGCAACAATTGTCTCGCACGAGCCATAATGCATCCTTCTAATCTCATAATAGATCTCCAGAGACACCTGAGAAAGAGCCTATCAGCCAAAAGAAGTCAAGATTCAATGGAAGGAAGATAGTCACATAGTCATAAGGAATGGGCAGCCCAAGGGAAGCATCTACATCTCTCTTCCACTCCAGAAGATAAGGGAGACTGGGGTTGGCTGCATTAGGATAGTTCCAAGTAGGGAAACCACGAAAGGGGGTGCTAGCAACTTTGAGAGACCCACCTGCACTGGTAGAGGGTCTCGCTTGTGAAGGATCAACAGCACTGGCATGCGACCGAAGAGTAGAAGGATCTACACATCACACTCTCCCCTGAAAGAACATCAGTCAAGATCAAAACAAGAAAGAATTTGAAGGAAATACTCAAGAAAGGGTAACATACCACCGGACCATCAGGACCAAGAGGGGTGCATACTGTCTCCTCCTCCAAGAAGGCTCTGTAGTCCCTATCCTGGTCAAGAAATGAGTCATCCCATACTCTGTCAGCCAAACGCTTCATCTCATCTGCTGAGATGATCTCTGGGCAGTGCATAGTGGGTGGAGGAAGACCAGGAGAGGGGTATGAATTGATATCCGACCACTGGGGTACTACTCTCTCTCTCCTAAATACTAGACATGGCCCCAAATGCCCCAAAAAAGGAATCAGTTCTTAGATAAGTGTTTGGCCAATGCGAATCCCTTAGAATCTGGAAATACATGGCAATGGAATGGTCTCCAAGTGACCTGCAAATCCAAGGAAAGGTAAGTACAACACAAGATAGAAGGAATTTCATACCTCAGTAAGATCGTTCAAAAGAGAACGAGCAGTGGTCCTCGGAGGATGGCACCGAGCCCTAATCACCTGATTGTCCCCCCACCTCTTAGCTACTGGGAAGAAGAATGCCTGAGGGTCCCTCAATCTGGGAGCTATGGTCTCCAAGTGCTAAGCACCAGAGCTGTTTCAAGAGATTAAAGTAAGAAAATGCAATCCAAATGAATGAAAGGAAATGGGTACAAGAAGGAGAGTTACCTAAAGAATGTAGCCTGCCCCCTTGAGGCCCCTGTCTCCCTATGACAGCAAGTCTAGGGTCCACAGGAGATATGCATAGGCAGCCCCACCCCAGTCCCAATATTCTATTGTATAAAGACCTCAAAAGAAGAACACCAGGTAGATATCTACTCCCCCTCGGAGGTCACTGAAAAGGCACTGAGCTACAATAAACAGCAAGAAAGAACGGGCCACCTGTGACATGTTGCCTGGGTTCTCGCCCAGGTTGACTTTCCACCATCGGGCACTTATCTCTCCTATACAAATGTGTGTCTGGCCAGCCACAATGGTAATGTCAATCAAGTCTGCGAACTCCCTAATAGTCAGAATCTTGGGTAGGGTCATGGGTTCACCCCCAAATGGTATGTCTGTTAAGGCATAAAAGCTCAAAGGCGTGATGGTGATCTTACCAACAGGGAGATGAAAAGAATGAGTGCTCGGCCACCACCGCTCCATCAAGGCCCCCACCAGTGCCAGATTGAACTTCTGGGTCTTTACAAGGGCTAGCTAGCACAGATATGATGCATCAACTACCTCCTTCACTCTACGAGGAAGCACCCTATGCCATGACTGGACCATGTTCGGATGGCCATACAAGGCCAAGGTAGGTGGTTCCCTCCCCTTATGCTAATGGAAACAAAGAATATATATATATATATATATAAACAAAAAAAAAAGAATAAAAAATTATCAAAATAATGAATACAATGTAAAGACTTACCCAGAAACCCCATATGGAGCTGCATATGTGATTCTGACTGCTATGAAGAGTCTGCCCAAAGTACCAATCGGCCAGGCCCTCATCCCTATGGGAAGAACTGCTGCACTTCTCAAGTTGGACTTCTCCTAAAGTCTTTCTCTTTCTTCTTTCAGCCATATTCTTAGAAATCACAAAAATCCCCAAGAAGTTTCCTAATTTGCAAGAAGCCCTAGAAAGTTTTTCAATCTGTAAGAAACCCAGAAAGTTTTTCGATTTGCATAAAAGCCCATAAGAATATCAAATTCTCCAAATGACTTCTCCCTCAAGAATAAGATGAAGATCTTCAAGAGTAAGATGAAGGTTTTCAAGAATAAGATGAAAAACTTCAAGAACAAGAAAGAGAACTTCAAGAAAAACTTGAGGGCTCCAGAAACTCAAAACCCACTCACTTCACTCAGAAAAGTTAGAATGAGGAATGGACAAGGAAGGAGGACCATTTTATAGAAAAAAAATTTAAGATTCCAAATTCAAGGCGCAAACCAAAGTTTCTTGCTACCAAATACCAAATTCAAAACTATTTTGGTGGTAGTTGTAAATTATATCATATGGGAAGTAAAAACTCAAAGGAAAGGTAGAAATTTATGTGGTCGGTGGAAATTATATCACATGAAAAAGAGGAAAGTAAAGGTCTAAATTTTATTGGTCAAAATTCAAGATTAAAAAGCAAGATTCCAAATCAAAGAGCCAAAAATCAAGAATAAAGGAAAAATCAAGAAGAGAAACAATTGCATTTACCTGGCCCCAGGTGGCCCAATTGCATTTACCCAGCCCCAGGTGGCCTTATATCATTTATTCGGCCCCAGGTGGCCCAATTTCATGGACCTGGCCCCAGATGGCCCAATTTCATTGGCTTAGCCCCATGTGGCCCAATTGTATTTACCTGGCCCCAAGTGGCCTCATATCATTTATCTGGCCTCCGGTGGCCCAATTTCATTGACCCAGCCCCAGGCGGCCCAATTTCATGGGCCCAACCCAGATGGCTTAATTTCATTGACCCAGCCCCAGGTGGCACAATTACATTTACCCGGCCCCAGATGGCCCAAATTCATTGAATCAGCCCCAGGTGGCCCAATCACATTTATCTTGCCCCAAGTGGCCCAATCCCTTTGAATCAGTTTTGAGTGGCTTGATCTCATTGACCAAAACCCTAGGACTAGCAGATGAAAGTCTAGCCTAGGAAGAACATTTTTCATGTACTAACATCTTCTGCAGGGAGGGCTCAAATCTTTACAAATGATGGACAAATCTCTAGGACTGGCTGATGGAAGTCTAGCCTAGGAAGAACATTCTTCATATACTAACATTTCTGCAGGGAGGGCTAAAATCTCTATAAAACGTTAGCTCAGCATCTTCTAACAGGATTGTAAGAGCAGCAAATTTCTTTCCCACAATCGGCAGTCAAGGTAAGTCCTAAAACTCTAAAAAGTTGAGAGATATTATCTATTGCATATTTCACCTCCGACACAAATGAGCAAGATGATTGCAGTGCATACTCCAGGTGACAAAATATAGTCGTTCTTTTCTTTACCCTTCAACCGTTGGCAAAGGCATCGGCCAAAAAGGGGCATTTTGTAGACACCTAATTTTTTCACCCTCCTCAGGCTATGATGAAATGTGGATCTTGGACGTGACTTCTAACTTCCGATCAACAAAGATGGTGGACTAAGAAATGAAAACATTACCCTACCTGAAAACCCTGAAAACCTTGAAAACCCCTACGCGGGAGAGAAGAAGGTCCAATTTTAACTTTCTATATATGTAGGAATCTAGTCATGATGACCATATAGATGGATAGTGCTCGGGAATATGATTTCGACGATATATGGCATGTCAAAATCAGACCGACAGATCTCCCGCGATCATCCTTGGGAAATTACACTTTCTAGCACGTATGCCACACATGCGGACAGTTCCCCTGGAAACCTAGAAAAATCCCCTACCTACCCCAAACACCCCAAAATTCATCCCTTACCTACCCTAATAACCCAGAAACACTCTCCTAGCTGAAACTTTAGATCCTTGCACGGGAGAGAAGAGGGTCCAATTTTGATTTTTTATATACAAAGGAATCTAGTCAAGATGACCACATAGACGGATAGTACTAAAAAATATGATTCCGATGATATATAGCACGTCAAAATCAAAAATTCGAATCTCCCACAATCTTCCTTGGAAAATCATAGTTTTCGTACGCATGTCTTGCACACCAGCCCAGCCAAGCTTGCCTCGCACGCTAGCACGCCCCCTCGTGCACAGGCCCATGCCCTTCTGGCTATAGCCCACTGCTGCCATGCATGCTACCCATGTGTGCTGCCCCTACCGCCCATGTGTGCAGCCACTACTACCCATGCATGCTGCCCATGTGTGCTGCCCCTGTTGCCCATGCTTGCTTCCCCTGTTGCCCATGCTTGTTGCCCATGTGTGCCCCTACAACCCATGTGTGCTGCCCCTACCGCCCATGTGTGCTGCAACTACTGCCCATGTGTGCTGCCCCTGCCACCCATGCCACTACCCGCACACCCATGCCACTACCCCACGTGCCATACGCCACACACTCATGACATTGCCCGCACACCTTGTACACATCGCCTACCTGCCTAAACTGACCATGCCCTTGCACTTTGGCCTAATCTCGCTTATCACCGTTAATGGCCGGCATTGATATTCCCCTAACTTGGTGGGTGAAGAAATTCCCTCTTCACCCACTTAAGACCAAAAAACCCCTTTTTTACTAAGGGTTCTCTCTCCCAAAAAACCCCTTTTTTACCCATTGTATAAAATCCTTCTTCACCCATTTTGGTCCGAGAACCCCTTTTTACCCATTGAATAAAAGCCCACTTCACCCACTTTAGGCAAAAATCCCCTTTCATCTATTGGACAAAGATGTTCCCTCTTTCCCATTAGCTGGAAAAACCTATAAATACCCCCTTCTTTGGATTTTACACACCAAACAACCCCACATCACTCCATAGTAGTGAAGCTCTACCCTCTCTCCGTCCCTCCCCCTCTTGATTTTCTTTGGGTCTTTGGAGCGATCTTCGTCAAGATCCAAAATCTTGTTTGGATCTTCAAAGTGTTCTTTAGGACTTTGAAGATCTTCAATCCAAGTTCTTAGTCAATCCAGTTTTTTCCAAAAATAGTGTGTTCTTCAACCCCCTCCTTTGAGTGTTCTGGAGTTTTACCCGAAACAGAAATCCCTCCCCCTTGAGGTTCTTCGGGTCTATGAAGAGATTTTTGTCAAGATCCAGAACTCTGTTTGGATCTTCAAAGTGTTCTTCGGGACTTTAGGGATCTTCAATATATTTTTAGGTCAATCCGTTTCTTTCCAAAAATAGTAGTTCTTAGCGGAAGCTCTATCTGAGTGCCCCTGGAAACTTTTTAGAAATAGCCATTCCCAACGGAAGCTCACTGAACCTCAGCCTAACCCTCCCCTAGCCTATCCCTAGCGGAAGCTCTGTTGGAGTGCCACCTCAGCCTAGCCCTCCCTAGCCTATCCCTAGCAAAAGCTCTATCGGAGTGCCACCTCAACCTAGCCCTCCCTAGCCTATCCCCAGTGGAAGCTCTATCGGAGTGCCACCTCAGCCTAGCTGTCCCATAGCCTATCCCTAACAGAAGCTCTGTCGGAGTGCCACCTCATCCTAAGCCCAGAAATAGCCTTCCCTATCCAAAGCTCTATTCGAATCTCATTCTGAAAGTAACCTTTCCTAGCTGAAACCCTATCCGAATATCATCACAATCAACATCTCTCAAGAAAGAAAGTTAGAGGTTAAGACCATCTTCCCCTGAGCCATGAGAACACGAAAGACAGTTCGAACCGGTACTAATCAAGGGCCCACCCCTCTTAACCTGAAATAGGGGTCAAATTTAGGTATAATCTCTCTCCTTATTTAAGCATAATGTATATATCTAATAGACCTTGTTTTAATGTACATAGACATGCATGTGGAATAGTAATAATTATGGAAAATGTTCATTCTTAAGCATCTAGTAGGAAGACCGGTTGAACCGGGCAGGTTGGGTGCCTAACATCTTCCCAACTCTGTAACCTGACACTTACCCTAAATCTCTAGACCAGACCAATTATCGAGCCCTTTTCTCCAAAATTGGGCCCACCTCCGGGTCCTAAGCCCATAATCCTAGGTGGAGACTCCAAACCCCCATTTGTATGATCCCGATCCCCATATTAAATCATCATCAAATCTCCGTCTCAAATGATGAATTTTACACCCTTGCGAAATAGATCTCCACGTATCTCCGAGCGGTGATACTGCGGTGCGGCCTGCAAGAAAAGCACACACAACACGAACCCCTCCCCTCACATGAAAGAGAAAGAGAGGAGAGAGGATGGGATGCAAGTCCTTTTCCCCCAAGGGAAGAGAGATATCATCATCTCCGGCCGCTACCCTCATAGTACCATCATGGATAAAATCAGAAACTAGGATCAAAGGGTTGTGAACTATTGGATCGGAAGACATGGTATCCTCCACCAGGGTAGAACACCAACCCAGCGATCATACCAAAATTTGATATTAGAACCATCCCCAACAACCCATCGCTCAGAATCAGGGACAAAATCCCAGACTCTTTTCAGACCAGAAATAATAGAAGAGGAAAAGGCATACCTCTTTGAGTACCATTGCTTGTCATAAATCTTCTTCTAACAAAAGAAGAACATTTTAGGTAGTCAGTGTGAATAGTAGCAAAGCTTCACAATCAAAGCCAGATTGACATCTCACAGGTGACGTATGCCTAGGCCCCCTTCACTTTTTGCCTTGCAAACTTTGTTCCACTTCACAGTGATAGATTTAGAAGTGTCTGCATCCCCGCTCCAGATAAAATTCCTGATCCATCTTTCCATCAGGGCAATATATGAAGCAGGCCAGAGATAAACAGAGAAATTGTGCAAGGGAATGCTACTCATAATGGTCTTCACTTGCTCCACTCTCCCTGGCATAGAAAGAAGCCTTCCTTTCCATCCAGCAAGTCTGGCTTTAAACTTATCAACTAGAGGAAGAATTCACTCCCTCTTAACTCGGCCTTTAAAAAATATCCACCCCTAGATATCGCATGGGGAAATCACAGTTGGGGATATAATGTCTTTGATCCTGTGCTTGCAGTCAGCAGAAATGGAGCTTGGGAAAAATTTTTTTTTTTCCAAATTGAAGAGTTGCCCTGAAAAAGCTTGGTACATCTCAAGGAAATTTTTAATGCATCTGATTCCTCTCAAATTTGCATTCATAAAGACCATCAGATCATCAGCATAAAGAAGATGGAAAGGAGTGTAAACATTCCTTGGACCTAGAATAGGCTTTATGGGATCCTTGTCCTTAAGCTCTCTTAGACCACGACAAAGGACTTCTTTTGCTAGGATCAAAAGCATGGGAGACAGGGGGTCCCCTTGACGGAGGCCTCGTTCAACTACAAAGAACCCCATAGGGCCGCCATTAACAAGGACATATAGTCTTGTCGTAGAAAAAATTTCCTCGATCCATTTGATCCAGGTTTGATTAAAACCAAAATTTTCCATCACAAAAAAGAGGAAGCTCTACTCAAGGGTATCGAAAGCCTTTTGGATGTCAAGCTTGAGCCCTATGCTACCCCTATAGCACTTTTTTGAGACCATATTGGCAAGTTCAGAAGCAACGTCAATGTTAGAGAAAATTACTTTACCCTTCTGAAAGACGCCTTACTCTTCAGAAATTAAGTGGGGAAGAAAAGTGCTTAGTCTAGTGCTCATGATCTTAGGAATAATTTTTAGAAAAAACTTCCCAAGACAAATAGGGCGATATTGCCCCACTTTACATGCATTTTCCACTTTAGGGATTAAAGTAAGAAAGTTGCTGTTTGCGCCTTTCGTAATGATCCCCTCAGTGAAAAATTTTTGGATAGCATGACAGACATCCTTACCAACAATATCCTAACAGTTGGTATAAAATACTCCAGGAAATCCATCAAGACCAGGCGCACTGGATGGATCAAGGTCCTAAACAGCCCTTTTGATTTCTTCAACTGATGGAATGGCAGTGAGACAGACATTATCCCTTTCAGAGAGGATCTTAGGAATAACAGACAAAAGAGAAGTATAAGCAATGGAGACCTCCTTCTTGCCAAAATCTTCATAATGGGATACCAAACGTTGGCCAATAGCTTCCCTATCAATTAAAAAATCACCATTGTTGTCCTGAAGAACTTTGATCATATTTTTTTTTTTTTTGAATTTTTATCGAAAGGTGGAAAAACTTGGAGCAGTGATCACCTTCTCTCAGCCACTTAATCCTTGGCTTTTCGCGTCATAATTTTTCTTGAAGAAGAACCACCTAATTCAGATCATCTTTAACCTGCAACTCCTGACTGAAAAGATCATCATCGAGACCATTGGCCTTAATGGAATGCTGGATGGATGGAAGAGTTGCCATTCTGCTACCAACCTCTACATCAATCATGGGAAAAATCAATATAGCCCAGTCCCAAATTTCCTTCTTCTTGAAGACCCATTTGCAACCAATAATTTTCTTCTCTGTTCTCGGCTTCACAAGCTCCCAAGTCTGATTTTTATGAAGAGATTCCATCTCCTCATTCATGGCAATCAACCATTTTGTAGAATCAATTGAAGCAACAGCTTCAGAATATGTTGCAGGCTCACTATTTTCAATTGTATCTACAACAGACAATGCATGAGCAACAAATTCAGCATGCCCATACTTTTGTGGTTGTCTAATATTCCTCCTTGGTCTATCCTTGGCAATGTTGTACCGCTCTTCTTCTTGATTCTCTTAAGCATCATCTCCTTTAGTAAAAGTAGGCAACTGGACTAAAGTAGATTGTGCTTTGTTTGAAGATGAACCACCAATTTTAAACTCTACCATCTCTCTAGATTTTTCTTGACCTTCATCACAATGAATATGAGCTTCTTTTTTAGGATGCAACATAGCAGATTCATCAAAAGTAACATCTCTGCTAATAAGAAATTTTAGAGATTTTGGATCAGGACACCACAACCTATATCCTTTCACTCCAGATCTATACCCAAGAAAAATGCATTTCTTAGCCCTAGGTTCCAACTTCCCTTCATTTACATGTGTATAAGCAGGATATCCAAATACTTTTAAATTTGAGTAGTCTGCAGGTTTACCTGATCAAACTTCTTCTGGAGTCTTGCACTCAATAGCTGTGCAAGGAGATCTGTTCATCAACAAGGTTGCTGTGTTAACTACTTCTGCCCAGAACTCCTTGCCCAATCCTGCATTTCATAACATACACATTGCCTTTTCTAATAAGGTTCTATTCATACGCTCTGCCAATCCATTCTACTGGGGTGTTTTAACGATTGTATGGTGTCTTGCAATACCTTCATTTTTGCAGAACTCATTAAAGTCACCTTCACAAAACTCTAGGCCATTATCGGTTCTCAACCTTTTAATTTGTTTCCCGGTCTGCTTCTCAAGCAAATTCTTCCACTGTTTGAAAGTGACAAATACTTCATTTTTGTGCTTCAAGAAATAGATCCAAACCTTCCTAGAGAAATCATCAATGAAAGTAAGTAAGTATCTTGCACCAGCCCCCTTTGAAGCAACCCTAGAGGGCCCCCATAGGTCTGAATGAATGTAGTCCAAAGTTTTCTTGGTCCTGTGAATAGCAGTACTGAAACTAATTCTTTTCTGCTTCCCAAACACACAATGCTCACAGAACTCCATTGCTCCTGTACTCTGACCACACAATAAGCCCCTTTTACTTAATGATGTCATCCCTCTTTCACTCATATGGCCTAACCTCATGTGCCATAAATTTGTGACATCTGATTCAGACATAGATGATGAAGCTGCTGCAACGGACCCAGTGACTGTAGTACCCTGCAACACATACAAACTGCCAACCTTGATTCCTTTCATCAATAAGAGAACTCCCTTACTGATCTTCATGACTCCACCTTCAGCTGTATACTTACACCCATTTGAATCAAGAGTGCCTAAACTGATGAGATTCTTCTTCAAATCAGGGACATGCCTGACATTGGACAAGGTTCTGACAATGCCATCATACATCTTGATATTGATCGTTCTCATTCCAATAGTCTTACAAGAAGCATTATTTCCCATCAACACAACTCCACCTCGAACTGATTCGTATGTGGAGAACCATTCACGATTGGGACACATATGGTAGGAGCAACCAGAGTCAAGAATCCATTCATCCTGTGATCTAACTTTATCATCAGTCACCAAAAGCATATCAGACCCACTCTCATCTTCAGCAATACTGGCTTCTGCAGAATCATCTCTTTTCTGTTGATTTTGAGCACCACCACCTGCTTTCTGCTTATTTAAAAGCTTATAGCATTCAGATTTAATATGCCCATTTTTCTTACAGTAATTGCAGGTTAAATCTTGTGCTTAGATTTTGATCTAGCCTTCTTTTTGTCACCATATGAACCCCTTTCATTCGTTCTCCCTCTAGCTACCAAACCAACACCATCAGATTTATTGGTAGTTGTCAACTCATCATCAATCTTCTGCTTGCTTTGCAGATTCGTTTTGACATCCTCAATAGAGATTGTCTCTCTACCATAAATCATGGTATCCCTAAAGTGCTTATAAGATGGAGGCAGAGAACATAACAATAATAGGGCCAAATCTTCATCGTCTATTTTAACATCTATCATTTTCAAATCAGTAACAATAGAATTGAACTCAGATATATGGGATTTAATAGAAGTACCTTCACCCATATGAAGGGTATACAGTTGTTGCTTCAATCTCAACCTATTGGTGATGGATTTGGTGAGGTAGAGGTTCTCTAACTTCACCCATAACTCTGCAGCCGTTTTCTCTGAGAGAACTTCCTGTAGAACATCATTCGAAAGACACAACTGAATAGCTGAAAGGGCTTTATCATCCAAATCGCTCCAATCATCATCGGACATAGTTGCAGGTTTCTTCGCCTTCCCAAATAGGGTTTTCTTCAAACCCTGCTGCGTGAGAACAACCATCATTCGAACCTGCCATAAACTGAAACTGATGTTGCCGTCAAACCTATCAATATCGTATTTCGTTGAAGCCATGGATCGAAGTAACCAAGAGCTCTGATACCAGTTTGTTAGATCAAACACCAAGAAACACGAATAAAGAGAGACAATAGAATCGTACGACACAGAGATTTAACGAGATTCACACACCAGGGTGGTGTGCTACGTCCTCGGGCGAAGAAGAAGATGATTCACTATGCAGAAGAGAGATTACACCCTAGCAGCGGCGAGGAAGAACTCGCCCTGAAACCCTAGCTTCGTGAAAACCCTAGAATACAATGACTCTCAACAAGCAACAGTACATTATATATATATACTCCAAATAGCGGTTCGACCCATCGGGTCACGGTCGATCCGGTCGAACCATACCGCCGCACCCCCATACGAGATCAGTGATGGGCTAGGCCCAAGCCCTCTGCTTCCATCACAGATCTCAGAAAAATTCCCATTCGGGTCGCCACCAAAATATGTCGGATCGGGTCAATCTTCAAAACGGGTCAAGAATTCGAGACAAACTTAACAATAAGTCCTTGCATTCATATCAAATTCTTAAAAATTTTAATCATCTATTACAAATATGATCAAATCTGTTTCAAATAAAACTTGACATGCGAGGAGAGGGCTTTTAAAAACTACATGTCCATAAAACTTTAGTCCAATCCAATCCTTAACATGACAATAACATGCATTTGACCATAACTTAGTTATGTGGATCATTAGACTGGAACACCTTCTCTCACTAATTATTATTGACACACTTTGATAGAATAGATTTATTTAAGTGTTAATGGATATAATAAAAGGGGAAGGGGTTTGTCCGTTGGTGGACTATGGAGATTTAAGGGCAAAATAAGGGGAGCAGACCAACAAAAAAAAAAAAGTGGGGAGGGGGGGATATATTGACTCTTCATCAAATAGGAGATGGGGAGAAATATTCGATTTCGATGGTCAAGGGCCCAATTAGCTAATCAGTGGATCAAAAAACTTTCTTCCTAATAAGGGAAAATATTTTCTTAATGTGTTCATCTCTCTCATCCTCACATCAAAAGATCTCGATATCCTCCTATAAGTCATACTATTTTACGACATCTCATTGATGTATTTTTTTATGGCATTTGATCAGAAAATCTACTCCTAAATATTGAATAGAACATTATTCTTGAACCAAATACACAAGCAATTTCTTTTCTTTCTTTCTTTCTTTTTCAAATAGAGACACATTTTTATGTTCTTTTTTAATAAAAAAAAATACAACACATGTAGCTGTCACATTCTAAATCTCAAGAAAAAAAAAGTGGTGCCCATTGAAGGACTCACTGATCTTCCATGGATATATTAGAGTTACTAAGGAAATTTCATCCTTATCTCCTCCACAAGATTCAAACCTTTACTTCTTCTAGATTTCATGATAAGTGTTACATTTTCATGATAAGTCCCAAGATATTGTGGACCAATTATTTTGGATTTACATCACATGGCATCCGCCAATAGCCAATATCTCATATATTATCTAAGGGACAGTAACAGATAAGCTTTTACTTCCCAAATTCAATAAAACCAATTTTAATTAGAAGCCCCAATGAATGATGACTGTTTGCTCTGTATGATTATATAGAATAGAATATGGTGGGGCCGGGGTGGGGGGAAGATGGGAAGCACCCATCACTTTGGAGACGAATCACTCTTTGATTGGTTGGCAGTGGGTCTTAAAAGGACACATTTGGCCCAACCCTCAGAAGCAGTACCAAACCACAGATAAATCATATCACCCTCCTCAGGAGACTTGGGATATGGATTATTAGGCCATTAGGGCATGCGGGAGGATTAGGATAAGGTGGTCCCACAAGGCCTGGCTGGAGCTGATATGTCTCCAAATCTGTTACGTGACAGCTTAGAAAAATGATTAATAAGAGGACAATCAAGTATCTCAGAACTCCACGTGGCAAAGAAAACCTCCACTTGAATCGGGATCCTTTCCTAATTATTGATCGTATTGATTTAATGGTTGTGCTTTTACCAACAAGAACAAAGATCATTAAATTGGTGTTTGGACACATTTTGATGGTCCAAATAGTTATGGGCCGACCTGAACATTTAACGCTCAGAAACTGAAAATTTTCAAAAGCCTTACACAATAAAATTGACCCGGTCCGGCCCCAAGATTTTCTCCTTTCCTAAAAAGAATGAGAAAGTTTTTCAAAACTATCCAAATCCAGCAGGAGAACTACCAATAATGTACTCTTGACTTTATCATATTATGATTATCTAAAAGATTACCATTTTTTACTCTAAATAATAATCACTTTATGCCTTTTTGTTTTTCTTTGAGGAGGTGGGGTGTGTAGGGGTGACAATACTCAATACCTAACGCGAATTCATGAAATCGATAAAAATTGATGAAAAAAACTTGGATCAAACCAAATCAATCTTTATTTGATTTTTATTTATTTTATTAAGGTATGTTAGGAGCCATGACACTGATTGAAAATCAGATCACATCGAACATAATGATATCTTGATAGAAAATCAAACTGATAAAAACATGATTAAGAAGTGAATTTGATTATCGATTGTAGAAAAGTATGAAAATTTTGTTATTTATTGAAACTTTAGCAATGAAAACTCTGAAATAACCTAGAGGGGGGGTGAATAGGTTATACTAGTGGAATTTAACTCTTTTTGATGTATAGGTCACAAGTGTGACTAAGTTAAAAGCGATTCTGAATAAATAAGATAATAACACCCACAACACAAGATTTATAGTGGTTCAACTCAATTTAAGTCTAGTCCACTCCCTACAAGAATCCTCTTGTAAGGTATTCCACTAGTTTTCCCTTTCAGTACGATAGGTAGGGAAGAAAACCTTTACAATCTTTTTCACAGATAAGAATATCCTTACAAATCTCCTTTACAGGCGGAGAGACACATTTACAATCTCCTTTGCAGGTAGAGATGCACCTTACACTCTTTTAAGGATAAGAGGATCCTTACAATCTCTTAAGGATGAGAGGGTCCTTACACAAGCCTAAGTACAGTCTAGACTTAATGTAAAATAGAAAATGGACAAGTGGAATAAAAGAGAATTACCTCCGGTGTGGTGCAAATGAAATATGCAATGATGATACAATGAATGCACATTTTGAAATCTTCTTGATGTTTGTAATGTAAATGCCAAGATGTAGATGAAGACTTGTAGATGGTCTTGAGTTCCTCTTGAATATAAAATAAAGAACTTGAACTCAAGAAATGGTGTAGACCAATTCTCACTTCTAATGCTCAAATAATGCTTCTCTGAAGTTGAGATTAATTGTTAATTAATGAGTAGTATTAGAGGTATTTATAGGTGAGCTTAGTGAAGCATTTTAGGTAGGAAATCAAGCTCTAACGGACGTATTCTGGGTTTACCGATCGACCGCTATCGGTAGCCGATCGATCGCCAAGAGCCGTTGTAGGAAAAAAATAGCCGTTGGAGTACTTCCAGACAGGCACCAGTCGACCGGGACTTTCAGCCGGTTGACCGCCTATGGTCTCGGACAGGTCCGGTCGACCGGGGCTTCCAGCCGGTCGACCGCCAATATGACATACTCTGTTTTGACAGAATGCTGTCATACTGACCAGTCGTCAGTGTTTTGACCATAACTTTTTGGTCCGACCTTGGATTGACTTAAGATTAATTGCGTTGGAATCACAACTCAATTTCCTACAACTTCTATGAGGTTTCATCTCCTGATACCAACTCTAAGATTATCCAAAATACCCTTAAGTCAGGTTAATGTGGTTTTCACAGAATTTCACTAGAACATATTTTTCCTAATATGTTCCTCACCACTTAGAGACTTTTCATACTTGGTCAAGGTATGCTCTATGGTCATTCTAGTATGATGCAATGCACATGCATGTGGTGAGTGCACATATATATATATATATATATGTGAAAGTTACAAATTATATTAAAAATGACCAATCTATCCTAGTGGTCTTCTTCTTCACTTGAACCTTCCACTCTTTGGCACTTTATCTTCTTTTCTTCTTGTTTGCAATTCCATGTCTTTAAGCTTCATGTCTTGACATCTTGAAGCTTAAATTCTTATGATATCTTCTTCAAGCATTGATGCCAACTCGTTGATACTCTTCATTTGATGACTTCAATCTTCATTTCTTCATTTCATTCACCAAATTCGACCTTTGATATGAAGTCTCTACAAAACAATACTTAAAGGAAAATTGTGACATATCTTCATATGTTTGTTATCATCAAAACCAACTATAGGAGTGTGGGCATATCCCTAACAATCTCCCCCTTTTTGATGATGACAAACAGATGATTCTCAAATAAAATATATAATCAATTATCAATAAGTTGGAGAATCATTTCACAGTTTCTCCCCCTTTGTCAACAGCAAAAAGTGGGGTATTAAAAATCTCTATATTGTCTTTTTCCTATTGTAACCTTAACAAGGAGTGTGGGCAAAATAAGCATGTAGTCAAGACTAAAAGGGTATGCTTATAAAAATAAGCATGTAGTCAAGACTAAAACATGCTCCCCCTAAGCATATGCATCATGTAAAAAAATACATTCAAAAAACGAGTATTAAGGTGAAGTTCCCCCTAAAAATATGTAATAGATGTCAATAAAGCTAACATACATTCAAGCAAGATAGATCATTAAAAATTCTAAGATGGTTGATGATGCCAATCATTGCCAATTTTGACAAACATTCTACTATTTTAAATCTTCCAGCAAATATATCTATCAGAGAACCTTTTGGAGTAGGATATTTCATCCCTTCTCTAATGATATCAAAACAACTATCAATGCATCATCCATCTTTTACTTTGGCTTTTTAAGTCAATAGAATCAAACATATATTGGTCTCCATAATCTCATGGGTCCATCCATGTTACAATCAAAATATCCCTTCGGTTTCGAAACCCTTTTGGGTGTGTGAGGTCTAAATGGTGTGTATGCCCTTTGTGAATCATATATTTCATAATGTGCAGGTGGCCTATAAGATTTAAAATCTCTTTGAGTCTTATATGGTCTATAAAGTGGATAAGACCTTTGATGTGTTTGTGGCCAATAGGGAGCATGTGGTCTAAAATCCCTTTGAGATTTGAAATTCCTTTGAGGTCTATCATGCCTCTTGGAGGGAGTGTAATAATACGCATAATGGATGTTATTCCTTTTTGGAACTTGCCTTTGGTCATAATGGAGATTTCTTCTCTTTGGAGAAACTACATTTTCTTTTTCTTTCCCTTGAGGTGAGGTTCCACCATCATAGCCAAGTCCTTCTTTGTTTTGAGGACTTTTGCATTGGGATTCTAATAATGTATCCAAAGTCTTTTGACCTCTAGTAACTGTATGAAATATGGTAGTTAACTTTGAGTTATTCTCCTCAAGTTCATACATTTTAGATGTCAAGGATTCTATCCTCTTGTTGAGGGAAAGAACATTCTTTTCCAAATTAGACTTTTCAGTCTCAAGTTTCAAGCTTTCTTCATATAAAGCTTCAAAAGCTTGTTGAAGATCATCATCATTAGATTTATTATTTGAAGTATCTAAATAATGAGATTGAGAACTTACCTCTTGTTCTTTGTCTCCATGAGCCATTAAGGCAAGGTTTGTGATTTCATCGGAGTCACTTTCATTTTCATCCGATGAGACTTCCTTATCATTCTCCTCTTCACTTTCTTCATCTAATTCTTTGGATGCTTTGAAAGCAATGAATTTGGAATGTGCTTTCTTGAATTCTTCATAGAGATCCTTTTCATGGGTAAGAAGTGAGCCCATTAATTCATATAGACTTATCTCGTTCAAGTCTTGGGCTTCATTGATAGCAGTTGTCTTTAGTTTCCACTTGGTAGGTAGTGACCTAAGAATTTTCCTGGCCATCTCAGAGTTGGTATAAGTTTTACCAAGTCTTTTCAAGGAATTTACAATATTAGTAAATCTAGTAAACATGTCAGAAATATTTTCATATTCATGCATTTGAAATAATTCATATTCTTGTATAAGCATGCCTACTTTTCTTTCTCTTACCTCTGTAGTACCTTCATGTGTTACTACAAGTGTGTCCCAAATTTCTTTGGCGTTTTCACACATACTTACTCTATTGAATTCTTCCTCATTTAAAGCACATTGGAGGTAGGTGAGAGCCCTAAAATTGTATTGAAGAAGTACTAGATCATCAGCTGTCAATTCTGATTCATCCTTTGGCACCATCTTTCCATTTACAATTTTGGTGATGACATATGGTCCTCTTTCTATAGTTCTCCAAACAAGAAAATTATATCCATAAATAAAATTCTTAAATCTACATTTTCAGAATGAGAAGTTTTCTCCATTAAAGTATGGAGGCCTAGATGCATCCATTCCTTCAGGTGGTCGATTAAATGTAATCATGATCTTTGACTCACTTTAAGACAATTTAGTCTTATATATTGAGCTTCCGCTCTGATACCAATTGAAATAACCTAGAGGGGGGGTGAATAGGTTATACTAGTGGAATTTAACTCTTTTTGATGTATAGGTCACAAGTGTGACTATAAGTTAAAAGCGATGCTGAATAAATAAGATAACAACACCCACAACACAAGATTTATAGTGGTTCAACTCAATTTGAGTCTAGTCCACTCCCTACAAGAATCCTCTTGTAAGGTATTCCACTAGTTTTCCCTTTCAGTACGATAGATAGGGAAGAACACTTTTACAATCTTTTTCACGGATAAGAGTATCCTTACAAATCTCCTTTATAGGCAGAGAGGCACCTTTACAATCTCCTTTATAGGCAGAGAGGCACCTTTACAATCTCCTTTGCAGGTAGAGATGCACCTTACAATCTCTTTTAAGGTAGAGAGGCACCTTACACTCTTTTAAGAATAAGAGGATCCTTACAATCTCTTAAGGATGAGAGGGTCCTTACACAAGCCTAAGTACAGTCTAGACTTAATGTAAAATAGAAAATGGAGAAGTGGAATAAAAGAGAATTACCTCCAGTGTGGTGCAAATGAAATATGCAATGATGATACAATGAATGCACCTTTTGAAATCTTCTTGATGTTTGTAATGTAAATGCCAAGATGTAGATGAAGACTTGTAGATGGTCTTGAGTTCCTCTTGAATGTAAAATAAAGAAATGGTATAGACCAATTCTCACTTCTAATGCTCAAATAATGCTTCTCTGAAGTTGAGATTAATTGTTAATTAATGAGTAGTATTAGAGGTATTTATAGGTGAGCTTAGTGAAGCATTTTAGGTAGGAAATCAAGCTCTAACGGACGTATTCTGGGTCTACCGGTCGACCGCTATCGGTAGCCGATCGACCGCCAAGAGCCGTTGTAGGAAAAAAATAGCCATTGGAGTACTTCCAGACAGGCACCGATCGACTGGGACTTTCAGCCGGTCGACCGCCTATGGTCTCGGACAGGTCCGATCGACCGGGGATTCCAGCCGGTCGACCGCCAATATGACATACTCTGTTTTGGCAAAATACTGTCATACTGACCAGTCGTTAGTGTTTTGACCATAACTTTTTGGTCCGACCTTGGATTGACTTGAGATTAGTTGCGTTGGAATCACAAATCAATTTCCTACAACTTCTATGAAGGTTTCATCTCCTGATACCAACTCTAAGATTATCCAAAATACCCTTAAGTCAGGTTAATGTGGTTTTCACAGAATTTCACTAGAACATATTTTTCCTAATATGTTCCTCACCACTTCGAGACTTTTCATACTTGGTCAAGGTATACTCTATGGTCATTCTAGTATGATGCAATGCACATGCATGTGGTGAGTGCATATATATATATATATATGTGGAAGTTACAAATTATATTAAAAATGACCAATCTATCCTAGTGGTCTTCTTCTTCACTTGAACCTTCCACTCTTTGGCACTTTATCTTCTTTTCTTCTTGTTTGCAATTCCATGTCTTTAAGCTTCATGTCTTGACATCTTAAAGCTTAAATTCTTATGATATCTTCTTCAAGCATTGATGCCAACTCGTTGATGCTCTTCATTTGATGACTTCAATTTTCATTTCTTCATTTCACTCACCAAATTCGACCTTTGATATGAAGTCTCTACAAAACAATACTTAAAGGAAAATTGTGACATACCTTCATATGTTTGTTATCATCAAAACCAACTATAGGAGTGTGGGCATATCCTTAACAAACTCATATCAATTTCTTACTTAGAAAGCCAAATGATATACGAAAGAAACACATATCCTTAGGGATGAATCACAATAGAGCTTAAGTGATTTAGACTTCGACTAGAAGTGTCGATTATGAAGTAAGAAGATCACTTAGCAGGTATTTTCTCATGCATTTTCATTCATCAATTTCAAATCAGTAGATGGTTTATAAGGCAATTCTAACTGTTAAATAGATTTCTAATAATAATAATAATAAATTAATTAATAAATAAATAAATAATAAAAAATAAAATATACCATTAAATAGATAGATTGAGAATAACCAAGTGGGTTGGTTAATATTATCAAGTATATATTAAATATTTTCTTGGTTGTCCAAATCTTAATAAAAATCCACATGTGGATTATGTGACATAGGCATATGGTATAATGCTTTATGACTAAACTAAGCATAAGTCAATGATTATTAATTAATTAAACTGCCATGTGACAGTTATTAGGACCTTAACCTTTATTTTCCCCTTTTCTTTTGGAAAGTGGGTGGGTGGGTGGGTGGTCGGTAGGATAAGTAAGATGATTAGTGATTCGGTGTGAAGATTAGATATGATCCTAGCTACTGTTTGCCTGCCGCGTATTTCATTAACAAATACATTAATTTTCCATTCTTATTTAAGGTTTATATCTATCATGATTTCTAATCTTATTTAAATGGTTGTCTTATCTACCAAAATAATAATAATGATAATGATAATGATAATCTATCATAATAGTAGTAATAGTTTGTGTATTTTTTTATTTAAAATTTCAAAATTGACTAGAAATAAGGTGAATACTCATTCGTGGGTTGCCAAGTTGGTTAGGGTGAATTGAGGATTGTGTGGACAGGCGCACGGTCCCACGTTCGATTCTCTATCTGTGCATCTATGATTTAAGTAGAGACCGTGATGGTGGATTGTTACGCTGGTCTTCTCAAGAATTAATTGAAGTGTGTGTAAGCTGGACCAAACACCTTGACTAACAAACATTCACACAAGAAAAAAAAAAGAATAGAAAAGATCATGAGAGGCTTGCACAATAAACAACTATATTGCAATTCAACTTGTATTATAATTGTGGCAAGATTATTTGCTAAACCCTAACTTAAGGGGAAGGGCCATGTTAATAAGCCACCCTCACCCTTTGGATACTTGATGAGCCACAACAAGAGGGAGCACCTTGTTGGGTCTTGGCTGACGCTGAGAAGGGGGTGAATCAGTGTGTCCAAAAGACACTGAGAGGGGGGTGAATCAGTGTGTCCAAAAACTTTCCCTCAGCTAGTTCTTTACTAGGTCATTGGCTGATGTGACTCACTTTCAGTCACAATCTATTGATACTGCCTAAAGCTACTATGTGAACTATTGATAACTCTCGTTGCTGCACGAAGCTTACTCACATAACCTATATTGCTGCTGAGAGCTGACTCACAAACCCTACACAACAATCATTATCATATACACATAGTCGTATGTACATCCACACTGCACCACCAAGTGGTCAGGTCTACCAGATGTACATACCCATCTTACGGGCATGTACTCCAATCCACAATACAATACTAGCATGCACAATCACAATACAAGAAATACGTGCTTCGATCTGTTGTCTACATGCACGGAATAATGCCCACTCTCTGACTTAGCATTTACTCAACACTAATTATGACTGCATCACAGCCAAGGGAACACGTTCTCAATTTTCACCCTTGATTTACAAAAGTTAGGTCTTCACCCAAATCTTTCCAGAATAATCTGAGAAGCCACACCCATAGCAGATATGTTTAGGTAGTGGTAACTACTAAGGAACACACTGTCCCTATGTCCAGTACCCACTGAACACCAATTACATAGATAAGGTTGGGCTTATAACAATGCCTTGCAATGATATCCCACATAGCATAGGTCTATAGCAATATGACCTAGCTAAGCATACAATGGAAATTCAGTAAATCAACAGCGCAGGTCAATGAGTGTAGAATAGCTTACAACCCTGTAATGTCTCTGATCACTGGTTTCCAAAAATGGGACCGAGAACTCTAATGGTCCGCTGGAATCTTCAATCTCCCCTAAGTTGATGAAGAAATTGAAATCTTCAAGTGCACTATGGAACCTGAATCAGTCTGTGTCTGAAACACTCTGGCAGTAAGTGTGTGATACAGATACTCTCCCTCTTCTTTACCTCTCTTTCTTTTCTTTTCTTTTCCTTCCTTCTTTCCTTTCCTTTCCTTCTTCCTCCTTCTCTTCTCTCTTCCCTTTTCTTGGCTATCACCAATGAAACTTATTGCTTTGGCTTCCAGCAGCTTCCCAAGTCTCTAATGGAGGTTATGGATCAAGTACAAGAGATTATAGTTTTTGCATTCAAAGCCTAAGTCTTCTTCGAGTTTACACCCAAATATTCAGCCACTTCTACAATTCTCCTCTTCATTTTCTTCCCTTAGACATGTAGAACTTGGAGTGATGAAGAATCTTCAACTTGAATCACTCAAATCGGAGTTGGGATGAGGGAGATATGGCTATTTGAAGTAGGGTTAACCAGAAAGCTAGAAATAGAATCTTCAGAGGTTGGCATAGGCCACACCAGCGGTATGCGCAATAGAGGGGCAGATATGGCCGTAGATCTCATCAAAAGGAATCTCATAATTTGAGCCATTCGATTTAAATAACGGACAGTAAATACAAACCGTAGATCTAGGATCTAATGACGTCATGCTGATGCATGATGTCAACGCTTGCATCAGCGGTCAGAATTGTTGTTGACATCTTGGTTCAATTGACGAGATTCACAGTGGATTGTTAGGTACGTCTCATAAAGTAAAGGTGGCATCCAGCCCCTGGATTAAGATCCTCAGATCTGGGTAAAACCAGATCTCATGAGATCATGGAAAATGGCATCTATCCATGCCCCTCTTTGCATGTGCGTAATACCGTAGCGCACCTTGATCCTATGCTGCACTAGCATATGGTTCTTGATAAATCCGACCAATGGTAGAGCTCGTGCAAGCATATTAAGTTTTTGATCCAGTGCCAAATTGTGTGCACTCTCAGATGGGAATCAAGCTTACGTGGCTCACTTGACCCGTCCATTAAGGATCTTTCTGATTCTTTTAAATAGCAGTTAAGCCTTTGCTCCCATAAACTTTAATGCCAGAAACCTTTTATCAACTCAGACCTTTAAAATCTTAAAATTACACAAAAACCCCCTGAAATTTCAAAATTAAAATCCAGAAATTCCACCCAACACCGAGAGCATCTGTTGATTTTCTGATTAGGATTTTTGAACCGACTTCACGGAAACACATGTAACTTTTTTATGCGATTTTCGATCGAGACGAAACGAAGTGCGTTGGAACCATGACTAGACGCTCTACAACTTTTCAGAAGACCCGATCATCTGAATCAACCATGTAAAAAGACCAAAATATCCATACACCTTTCTAATGATGCATCTTCCTCATATAGAATCAGAATGTGATGAAATCAGAACCGTTGGAAGGATCAGATTTTTCATATCGTTATATGGAGAAAACTTCTTTTAAAAAATTCATCTTCTATATCGAAAGTGCCCCCGAATTCCATAAATGCCATAACTTCTTCATACAGTATCGGAACGCGACGAAATCAAACGCATTGGACTAGATAAATTACAATCTATCTTTTTCATGAGAAACAGTCTTCCAAAAATATTTTTTCACTGTCGAAAATACCCCCGAGTATAAATAGGCCAATTTTACCAGTTTTGACCCAGAAACCCACACCACCTACTAAGGATGTATCAAACCACTCCATGTATACCATGTGGCTCTATTATCTCATAGGTGACACTGGACACTACCATGTCGTCATTTCCATCCACGTCACCCAAACTGGCCATGTCATCGCCGTCACGTGGTCTGATTGCCAACAAGGACAACCATAAACAACACACCTACCCTTCAACTTTATAGCAATTTAACTTGTATCAAAATTGTGGTAAGACTATTTGCTAAACTCTAGATTAAGGGGAAAGGCCCTGTTAACAAGCTATCCTTACCCTTTTGGATACTTGATGAGCTACAATAAGATACAACACCTACCTTAGCCCTGACTCTAAAAGCCCTATAACAACGACCCCTATGACGTCAATGGGCATATCCTAAGCGCAGCCCTAGGCATTTTTGGGTTACCTTCGTCCTCAATGTAATGTAAGGCCAATGAACCGCTTACCATGCTTATGGAAAAATGGTTTTTCTTCAAAGAGAATAGTTCATCCACCATTCTAAGGTTCACAAACTCCTATAGGATTTTAATATGTTTTCAAAATACCCTACCAATATCCCTCACCCCATCTGGAGCTCCGAGGTGAATGAATTACTGTAGCCTTAGTAAAAACTCGGTCCATTTTTTATATCAAACAGCCGAGGCTATATTTTTTTCAACTTGTGCTTGGAGAACCTAAGCCCTCCTCAACCCCCCGGCCAACTTCTTCTAGGCTTGGGTTTAGGTTTTCATTTTGTGGGCTGGGCTAGGATTCTATGTAGAAGGCTGACTTGACTGAATTAAGTGGGCTATTGGCATAGTCTTATATACACCAGATATGAAGTGGCAATTTCTCCCTATTTAACAATTTTTAAATATTTCTCAAAAGTTTCTCATATGTTTAGCTATTTTTGAAATTTTTTTTAGATATTTACTTCATAATGTGACTTACTCCATTAAAACTTGTCATATGGCAGATAGTTAGGCCTTCCTAGGTGGACCAATCAAGAAACCAAGGCCCATTGTATGCCATGTGCCGTGCGTGTTGCTACTTGATGTTGGATATGTATGTCCATCAAACCCGATTTATTAATGTTTATTTTCATTTATTCTGCCAACACTTGATACTTCCCCCACTGGCCATGCTAGGAACTCAGCTAGCTTGAAATTTGCAGAGTAGATGCAGTCCTTGAACATGATTGCTTTGATTCCACAAATTTTTTTTTTTTTTATCAAAGTTTTAAGATTGATTAGTGTCTTGAAAAAAGAAAAAGAAAAAAAAGCCACTTTAATTAAGGGAATGAGTTACCCTTAACCATGGGGAAGGAAAGTAAGCCTTTCATTTCACCTATGGCTATCATTCCACTTCGATGATTGTTTTAAAATAGTTGAAGGCATTTCAGACCTCCAACATCTCAGAGTGAAGGAACAATTAACTATGACGGTAGATTCATGGGTGAATCCTTCACCATTAGTGAAAGAAAATTTTTGCCTTAATGTGTTTAATTCTTGAATGGCTTCTAAACCTACGGGCTAAAACGTAGTTGAGACTTGAGAGTTGAGACCTATAGTGCCTAAGTGCCAAGGTTAGGAACACGCTGGCCAATACAGGTTATTACTTATAAGGGCCTTATCCTGGTCCGACCCAATTCCAGCCCTAGTTAGGCTTACAAATATGTCAAACTTAGGCTGGCCCTGAATTCACTTTCCCGGGGCTTTTAGTGGGCAGTGGGCTTGGTCTCCTGGGTCTGGGCTGAATCTGCACACATAAGTCGAAGCCCAAGTCCATTGGAACAAGCAGGATATGGCCATCGGCCCATCAGGAAGCCATACTGGAGCTTCCTACTTCTAGTGGCCATTCTCTTCTTAAATGTATGTTAGCAACCTCTCTTCACAGGAAATACCTTTGTTGCCCTCCGATGTAAGAAACCACACCTTATTGGTATGCTCTTCTATGCCACTCGCTAAAAGAATGATTTCTCAAACAACATATAGAAACCAGGACATATGCTTCATCAAGTGCGACGGATATTGCACACCCCTAAAAACGTATCATAATTTTTCGAAAAGATGAGACCATAACTGTCCTTTCCGTCACCTAGAAATGCATCATTATTTCCTTAGAAAGATGATGATATAGGGCCACAAATTTACTTGCCTTATCTATTTATCCCACTTAAACCTACAATCATTTAGAGCGTAAGGGCAAAAGCTTTATTTCCTCTAGGTTAAATGGGGAAGGAGTGTGGATTCTTCGTAGTGCAATGAGTATTTCGTGGTTAGGAGCATCAGGGCACACACTCCAAGGTGCTCTTAGTCGTCTGGATCCTCATTGCACCGGTGCAATTCAGTAGAGGATATATTTTTTTTTCATACAATGGACAGGATAAAGACAAATATATTATCTCGACCTTAACTATTTGTATAATGACTAATATAATATATATGCATTTCATACATCGTACATATGCTAATATAATGTACATTTCGATTATTAACATCATCCTTAATTGAAGTGCATAGGCTGAGGTGGGATCTCCAAACGGCCAGTTTGGACCTCTGTTAGTTAAAACGGGAACGGCAAAAAAACATTGTTCGGTACGAGCATGTTTTAAACGGATCAAAACGTGAACGGGACGGTCAAAAATACGGTCAAATACGGTAAAAACGGGAAAAAATAAAAAACGGACGATACGTGTTTTAAACGTTTATATTTAAATAATACGGTATCAAAAAAACGGCAATATATAGACATAAATTGGCATAATAATTCTCTAAATACCTAGATAACAATAAAAAAAAATAGCCCCGTTTTAAACGTTTCTATTTTAAAACGTTTATATTTTTCAAAATCCGTTTTTTTACTGTCAAAAAAACGGGACGGCGTTTAAAACGGCAAAAAAACTTTCAATAGCCCCGTTCCCGTTTTTTACCGAATTTCTGTGAAAAATTCGGCAAACGGCGTTTAAAACGGCAAAAAAACGGGACGCCGTTTTAAATTCGTTTTAAACGCGAATTAACTAACTAGGGGTATGACCGAAGATATCTTCAACATCAGAAGCTAATTGTTGAAGGAGATTTTTTTGGGGATGGTCTTCTAGTTCAAGGGCAGGCAGTTAAGTAGTTGGGTAGCATAACTTTAAGGAAGGTTGAAGGTCAAGTGACCCCTTATTGGCCCTTTGTGAATCTCTATCTGGCTCCCATATAGGTCTTGTGTAAAAAAACAAAAGGAGAAAGTTTTCTTATCAATACCTAATTGCACAATATGGCGATCCATATTAGTTCTATACCATGTCAATACCATATTGGTGAAACAGTTCAAAGAAAAGGGTAGCTCAGTTGGCAATGACCAGCTCCTCATAGTAAAGAGGAAAAGATTTCAATTCTCCTTGGGGCCTACCTATTAAGTGCTCGATCTTTCCAACATAAATGAACAAAACTCCTTGAAACCCCGCCCCATCCCTTAAATGAGCAAGCGATATAGAGGAACACACCAATGAGTTGCAACAAAATGGTTTCATACATGAAAGGGCAACGACTACCAAGGTTATTTCATGTGAAGAGGAGAGAGATAGAGAGAGTGTGCTAGTATACTCTTCCTTCATAATTCAGAAACCCTTCACCCGTTGTTGGTTAAATTTCAAATAAAAAAAAAAAAGTTAGATATATTAAAAGTATATTATGAAAATTTACCAGGATGCCACTAACCTCTTCTATTATTACATTTAGGTTTCTATGAAAATTTATATTTTGGGATTATGTTAGGGTGCTTAAGCACCTACAGCCCTCGGTTGCCTTTTCAATGTCAAACTATGCTTATTCCTACTTCAAGCTACCTGCATCGCATCATCAATATCTTTGTAGAGCAACACCAAATTTTATTATGGGGAAGCTAATGGAAAACCAAAGCTTCACTAGATCTCATGAAAGCGTTTATGTCTTTCAAAGGAGAAAGGAGGACTGGGGTTTAGAGACCCTTCATTTCACAACAGGGCCCTTTTGTCAAAGGTGGTGTGGTGCTTATGGACTGAACCAGATGCTTTTTGGGCCAAGCTTCTTTATTCTATTTATTTTTTCAAATAGTGATTTCCTCTCTGCTACGATTAGAAATAACCCAAGTTAGGCATGGAGAAGCATTCTAGATGGGAGGGAGGTGTTGAAAATGGGTTTAATCTGATGTATCAGTCAAGGAAATAAAATTGATATTTGGCAACATCCATGGATTCCCTCTCTTCCAGGTTACCGAGTTCAAACTCTCCAACTCCAAATTATGAGTTCAAGAAAGTCTCTTAGCTTATTGATCATAACAATCAGGTTTAGAAACAAGATCTCCTTGGTCCTCTTTTCATCTCTACTGAAATAGCTGAGATTTTGAAAATCCAACTTCCTTTGTTCCCACGAGAAGATTTTCAAACTTGGGGCGCTTCTTGAAATGGGATTTTTTTAGTACAATCAGCTTACCACTTGTTGTCCAATGTAGAAGCTGAAAAGATGTGCTTAAAGCGTCATCTTCCTCTCCTAAACTTTGGCAGCAAGTTCTGGAACAGGTTTGGAAGCAAATTTAGAATTGCAACTCTCTCTCTCTCTCAAAAATAAAATCTTTTCTTTAGAGAGCTTGTGCTGAGGGCCTTGCTTCTTCGGTAAATGTCCAGTGAAGAGATATCTCAGTTGATCCCCATTGTGCGTGATGTGTTAATATCCAAGAATCTACTTCCCGTATTTTTTCTTACCGTTTTGCACATTGTGGCTTGGTAGTAGTTTGTCTTACAAAGCCCCAGAAGGTGATGAGGTTTCCTTCATGACTGGATTGATATCTGGAAAGTGTTTTCTTCAAGGGGTAAGGATACTAACAAGGAGATAATATCCCTATGTTCGTTTATCTGTTGGCAATTGTTGCCAGCTTGAAATGATTTTCTATTTAGAAAGCAAGTGTGGTAGCTATTGGAGGTCATTTGATTAGTAGAAAAACAATTTAAGGAGTTTTATCAATCCATCTCCCCTCGTCATTGATCAGTTCCTATAGTTAGAGCCTCGTTAACTGTCTCTCTACCTCATCAATGGGATCTCCTGCCTGCATATTTCTATAATATAAATTGTGACACGAGTCTCCTCCATAGGTTGATGCAAGGAGGTATAGGTTTTATCATTCGTGATTATCAAGGGCATCCTCGTTTTGCCATCTTTAATCTTGTTCAATTTCAAATGGCTTTAGTGGGCGAAGCTTTTGCAATTCGCTCAGCTCTTTTAAAAGTTATTTCTGAAAATATTTCTTATATTATGTTGGAGTGTGACAACAACTACATGGTGACCTTCCTGCAGCATGGAATCTCATCAGCCTTTTGACTATCAAGCCCATTTTAGAGAATATTTGCATTTGAAATCCTCTTTTGAATCTTGTATTTTTTTTTTCTTTCATTTCTAAGGAGCCAAACAATTTAGCCGAGTCTCTAGCAAGGAGGGCTCTGTCTATGACTGATCTGACAGTTTGGCTCATTTCCGATCCTTGGATCCAAGTCTTGTGAATAAATCTATACTTTAAAAAAAAAAAAAAAAAAAATCTCCTTTGGGCGGAGAAGTCATTTTTCTTTGTTACAATCAACTGGAGCCAATTAATTTTCAAGCTATTTTCTTTAGAGCCCAAGCCATTAATAATGTGGAGTTAGCTCAGAAGGCAACGAATGGGCAGGTAGGATGGGGTCGAGAAAGTAAAAGAAAACAATGGATTAATAATCATTATCCTAACATAACCTAACCTAACCTTAGAATAAATCTACCACAAAAATCACTAAAACAGACAAGGTTGGCAACTTAACTAGGAAACAAGAAAACAAAAGCAGGATCTGAATGATCTTGAAATCCATAGGTATATCAAATTAATCAATTATCAATACAGGTAGGTGATAGTGGGAACTAAATTCCAAATCATCCATGCATTGACCTGAAATCGTTGTGAACCAGTTGGAGTTCCAAACCACCATGGCCAGTGGTAAGGCCATTTGATCTTTTTCATTTTGGGTAAAGGTAATCTAATTATTCAATCACCATGACATTGACCAATTAATTGTTAGGATTCTATAGTGATATGGGGCTAGTCCCACACTAGTTTTTTTTTTTTTTTAAATCCCATGTTAGTTATGAAAGGAATTTAATGTGGGTTGATATAAACACCTTACGAATTTGGTATGTACAAAATCAACAAGAAAAAAAATTATATAAGAGACAAGAGATTTATGTGGTTTACCAAAATCGCCTACATTCAAAAAGTGAGGCCAAACTTCCATTACTCAGAAAAACCCATTGTGCATTTCTTTTAAAGTGTCTCTTGGTTGCTACATCTTTTGGAGATTCAATCTTGTTAATGATTCTTTTTACTATCTTAGAAGACCCAATTTTCATGAACACTTCAACCGCTTGAAGATTTTTCACTTTCGCCACATTAGTGGACAATCCAACTAGACAACTGAACCAGCCAATCAATCAGTCTAAATAAAATCTATCTTAGCTAGCATCAAGTTCCTTCATTTTATAAGTCAGTTTCTAAGGCTGAGTTCTCTCGAGGAACGTACTAGTGATATCAAAGCAGTCGATCCTTGGTCCCAACCCCTATGCAGAATGGGTGACCTAGTGCAACAGTAAAGTTGTAAGAAAGGTATATTATAGAAGAGATTTTGACGTGAGTTGATATGATATTGGCTTCCCTCATCTTATAAGCCTATCTAGAGAGAGTTGAAACTTTTTTTTTGGGTAAATAGAAGTCTATTGATTTGCACGTGTGAGACACATGGAAGATGAATTACAAAGATCCAACAACTACGGAATGGAACTCCGCCAGACTTTCGTACATTGTGTGGACAAGGCTTTCCAGTCTAGAAAGTCTGCAACCGAGTTGAGCCTTTGAAATAGAAAGAAGTGATAGGCAGTCAAAATCCAATCCGAACCATTTGGATGGTAGGCCTTAACAAGTTGGAATCATGGATTGAGGAATCTGTATCATATTGATCATATCTGCAAATAAGTATTGATATTTCCGATGACCAATATTCGAAATTGATACATATCAAAGATGTAGTGGTGATACAGTAAAAAAAGGTGGGGTTTTTTTGGCCAGAAACACTTTTTTGTACTAGAATCAGCCTGATTCGGTCGCTTCACATATGTATCAGCGGAGACGAATACCATGAACTAGAGCCATGGGACCGTTTCCTTATATCTTTAATGGGAGAGTGTTTCCTATGACACCAGTGTAAGAAGGAATATGTAGAGCACAACAATGGCTTTGCAGATAACAGAATCATCTACATTGGACCATGGTGATCCACATGGTCAGATAAAGAGTACATAGAAAAATACGAAATTAAAAAAAAAAAAAAAAAAATTCCACGTGGGTGGGAAATCGTATTACAGGGTTGTGGGAAAGTTTTTCCTCATCTTTAATATGAGATAAGCACACACATGACAAGTTCAGGTTCAGGGTTGGCCTCCAAATCCTCTGCATCTCATGCAGTGTTGCAGTAAGCATCCGGTGGATGAGAGCCCTTTTGAGTGTGCCGGGATGCTCACTGCACCAGTGCAATGACTGCAAAGGATGTGGATTCCTGGGAGTGTCCTACACTTCATGGGCTTTTTGGTGTGGGCTTCAAAATTCTACAAGATCCATTACCTCCCAGCATTCCCCATCACTGGGCTGAGTCTATAAACTTGTACATTAGGCCCACTAAAATAAAATCTCTCCATATTCTTGGTTTCTAAGGCATTGATGCTGATGGGCATCTTAGATAGATCGTAAGAGTGCAATTGTACATTACAATTCTATGTTTGGCTGTCTGGATTCTGGAGAGTTAAAGGAAGAATATAATTTTGTAAAGGTTTAAGTTTTCCTTCACCCAGCATGAAGAGAGATTGATTTTTATTATTATTATTATTATTATTATTATTATTATTATTATTATTATTATTATTATTATTATTATTATTATTATTATTATTATTATTTTCTGTTTCTGGGTAGAGAGCAGAGATCATATGTGAGGGCCACAATCAAGAAAATGGAATAAATAAATAAATAAGATTTATAGGAAGGAAAGAAAAAAAAAAAAAAAGGTCTCCAGAATTTGTCATGGCTTCCACGATGCCTATTCACAATAGGAAGTGAAACTGGCAGTAACGAAGGCCATCAAACTACTAAGAGCTTACACGGAGTTCAAAGCCCATGCCCCGTGGATCCTCTCCAGCATGCTAATATGTCCCGTGGATCAAAATACTTTAAATTTATAATGAAATCATGATTTATCATTGTAAAACAAAGATAACTAATATTAAAATCAATGGATAACTAATTATCAAGAAGATAATTAATATTGAAATCATAAAATGAACCCTATTTTCAAATCATTCCTTTAACTATCCAACTAATTTTGTATAATGAACATCAAGATTAATAAAATCATTTTTACAATTTACATCTCAATTTTTCTATTCATAACAAAAATGAATTTTCAATCTTCCATCTTCGGTTTCTCTCCCAAGAACCTTGGTCCTTAGCCATGGCGGAGGACAAGAAGAAGATAAGTGAACAGGCAATGGCACTAAGTGAGGGGTTGTCCCAATCTATTTCCTATTTTACCCATATCGTTTTCCATTATTCTGAAGATTCCTCTGTCCCTATCCAATTAATCTTGAGAATATCATGGGTAAATTTGTCTTTTGAAATGACTTAGGGGTTCTGGAATTTGCACTACGAATTCCAACTCTTATGTCGGGCTCTCGTCCTGCTTCAGTGTTCGAGCTCCCAAGTTCCCAGCTCGCTGCTCGCGAATTCTAAATCTCTGAAGAAAGCGAAGAGATGGAAGGAGACATGGAGATCTCGCTCGATAAGCTCCCAATCAAACGACTTGACGCTATTGAAGAGAATGGACTGGAAAGATTTCCTCCGTATGACTCTTCTTCCCTGTTTTTGTTCTCGCATTGATTCTTTCTTGTTTCGTTGTTTTCCGCGTAATTTTGATTTCTGTTCTTCGTTGCAGTGATGTAGATCACGACGAGAAGTGGGTTTCCTTGATTCGGCGTATCGACTTTGCTTGGGCAGTAGAGAAAGACTCCAAGAAGCAGAAGACTTCCAAGGACGCTTCGACTCCGTGGCCATGGCAGAGCTTGGTGGACAATTTGAAGTTGGCTCATCAAGAGCTCTCTGTCATTATTGATCTCATAAACACGGTATGGCCGATTTGTTTATTTGATTGCTATTCATTTGTTTAATCTCGGTTTGCATTAGAATTTCTCATGAATTCGAAGATTTCATGTTTCAAATTTACTGGAGATAAAGGAAAGTTCTCTAGGGAGTACGGTTCCGTAGTTAACTGATGGGAAATGAATTAGCATTTTCTCTGGGAGAATGTAGAGTTTCAGGCTAGATCCCCCCGGACTTTTTTTTTAATTGATTTAGGTTTTAAGTTCTACTTTAAGTTTTAAAATGTTGGAAATTGGAGTTCTGAAGAAAGTTCAGTGTCTGAATTGAGTTTCGAATTGTCAAATATTTCACAATATTTATATAGATAAATACTTCTGTAAGCATGTAAAATTGTGATGTTTTTTATAATTTATCATTTGACATTTTTTCGTAGGTGGAAGCTAATGATGCAGTTACTGTGGCTGGCATGACCAGGCCTAAGCAGTTGCCAAATGAAATTCTGTCTGACCTTGCTGTATCTGCGGCAACTAAACTACAATGCTTCCGGGTGCACTTCCCTTGCATATTAATAGTGGCATACTTTTCTAATTCTTTTTGTTGTGTTTAATATATTGAAGGTTAGAAATACGCTTTAAAATCTTAAGCAGAATTTCAGGTGCGTTCAAAATTTCTTAAACAATTGAAAGTTGGAGACTAATATATGAGAACTTTGTATTAATATGACATTTGATTGTCTTGTAAAATTTCTTGTCAACTTATTATCACATACTCCTTGAAAGGCATGAAAAATAGACCCTTATGTTAATAACAAGATCATATCAGTCGATTGCATAAAAATTTAGTGTTTGCTGTGCATTGCGTGGTAGGATCTCTCTCTAGCTGTGGATGGTTATTTAGATTCTAATGAAGCTTCCTGCTACTGGACTTAAATATCTCTATTTTAGACTTAGTCTATCATAAAAAATTAAGGGAATGTACTTATCAAAAAGGAAAGGGAAAGGAAAAAAAACAACGAGATGTGGACCCTCTCCTTTACCTTATAACCTAAAAGATGACAAAAAAAATATAATTTGAGGTTTTCTCTTCACTTTGTCAATACTCTAATTGTTTGAGTATAAATGTATGATACTAATTAGAAGATAAATCTTCTTTCTGCATGTAGCTACATCTTGTGGCATATTATCTATAGAATGAGATGTTACATGCTACAATTAGTGTCTAGTGTCAAAATTAAGACACTTTGTGGCCAAGTCCGTTCCACTTCCACTTGTGAGATGAAAGAGTATGTCTTCAGGCTCTCAAATCTCCTTAGAATGATTAGGGTTCTTGCATTCAGTTTGAACATTTTTTTTTCATGGAACATGAATCTGCCAACCCCCTTTGTTGTAGCTAAGAAAAGATTGGTAGGCCTAGTTTGATTCAACGTTTGAGTATGCCATTGAAGTCCTTTTGTTGTTTCTTTGTGTATGAAGTTAATTGCTTTCTGTTGTCTCTGTAAGCCTTTGTTGATATATGCATAGGCTTCAACCGTTGAAGTGCTGATTGCCAACCATTTCCTTGCTCTTGGTTCTCTTAGGGCCCATTTGTTTAGAGGGGATTTGCTAGGGTGGGATAGTTGCACGAACTATTCCACCCCAATGTGATTTGAGACTGTTTGGTTTTTGGGGGTGGGATTTTGGGTTGACAGCCATTGAACATCACTTTTTGCTTGTCGGCTTATGTGGCACTGTATTTCTCCCACCCCAACCCCTCCCAAAGTCCTACCAATTTGGTGGGACTTTGATCGAAAACTTGTGGGAAAACGGTTGAAGATGACCAAGCATTGCCTTTATGAACTACGGGCCACCCCTGCCGCTGCCACTTACCGCTGCCAACTTGCCATTGTTACATTTCCATATTTCAACAAATTTCTAGCATAAACGAAGGCTGCCGAAGAAGATGCCCTTCCAATGGAGGTCATGACGGCCACAGATCAATGCATTACAGCAGAGAGTGCTTCAGGAATAATATCAGTTGCTACAAGCATGTTCTCTGACCATTTTGGAACATTTGTTTTCAGCCCCTTGCATGTAACCCTGATCATAACCTTACTTGTCTTTAGACCTCCCATCTTCACCTTCACCTTCGTAACCACCCTTATTCAGATCCGACTTCAATGACGATGCCAACAAGTCCAGATTTTCACCGATACTTGACACCGTCCCCTTCAAAACGGCTGTGTTTTGGTTTCGTGGGTAAACACTAGAAAAATTTCATTGCTGACATCGATGTCGCTGGAGCTCATGGTCACATCGGTTGGGTCGTAAATGAAAATGAGCTTCTTGTTTGGGTTTCGAGTGACGACCGTGAGATCGAAGAAGAAGACGATGTCGACTGTGTGCTCCGGCAACTCTTTCCTTCTCTCCATCTCTTTCCTTCAACCAAACGAATATAAGAATGGGAGAATGGGAAAGTTATGGGATAATTTATCTTTTCTAGAGCAACCAAATGCTCCTAGGGTGGGAAAGATTAACTTTACCTCACTTTTACTTCCCTTGCTTTTCACCCCACTAACATGTGGGTTCCATACTGACAACATTCCCACCTCCAACTCCCCTCTAAACAAACAACCCTCAATAAAATCTTTTATTGGTTTTGTTTGTGAACCACACAGTGATGCACTAGCACTTGATTGGTTGGACCAGCATGACCGGTTTTGGAAACGCAAACCCAGAAGGAATCGGTCCAACCTGTCTCTTTGGTTCAATGAGGGTTGGAAGTAGTTTAGTTAGTCTTTGTGTCTTCTATTTATGTTTTAAGTTGGATACATGGGAATATGAGATAAGAGTTAGATTGCAAGTTAGTCTTAGAGCTAGTTAGGAGTCTTGTTTGTTTTTCGTTATATAATTAATTGCATGTACCCAACATTAGAAGAGAGATTTGAATAGAGAGTGAAATTGTTTTGTTGGTTGCTGCCAAGAGCTGTGAGCGCGTGACTCTTTCTCCCTGCAAATCTAAGTTCATTCTCAGATATCTTCCCTTCTCTAACTGGCCCTCCACTAATTTGGTATCGGAGCCAAATTTTCCTCTCGTCTTCTTCTTCTGGTTATTCGTCCTCTTTTTAGGTTCATCCCACTTCTCTCATTTGGACTTTATTTCTTCTCTTATTCTTCCGCATCTCATACGGATATTCTGTTATGTTATTTTCCTGCTATGAGTGAACTTTTCAAACCTCAAGAGATTCGTCCACTTACTCTTTTTTGTCTCTATTCATCTTCAAACTAGAAGCATAAACCATCGTACCCTGGGTGACTGGAGCTCTAGAAGATCAAAGTTGAAGGTGACCTTTGTCATGGGTTCTACACTGAAATAGGGGCCTACTTCTCCTTCTTCCGCCAGATTTTTTGTCAAAAGATTTTCTTTGATTTGAATATGGTGAATCACTCCTTTGTTAATTGGAGTTGATAGATCCGTGAATTTGGAACATTATCCCAAATTTCATAAAACCTCCAACGAAGGATTTCTTCATGAAGAGTTGTTATTTTTCCACCAATGAAAAAAGGAGAGAAGAGTTTCAGAGTTGGGAAATGGACTTGAGCGTATTTGGTTCCCGTCAAATCCCTGCTCTCCAGTGTACAAGAATCTGGAGTTGGAGTCCTAGTCAATCTCGAATGCTGTCCAGCTTATCCGCCATTGTTTTTCCCCCCTTAGAGGTCGAAGACAGCCCAACTTCTCACCCCACAATAAGTTCTCGTTGACCGTCTTGACAACAGGATTCAGGGGTGGAAGTCTAAGCTGCTTTCCCAAGCGGGAGGCACCACACTCATTAAAGCCTTTTCCTTCTTCTCCAGATTTACCCTCTTTTTTCCCCTTATTCTAGTCTATCATTTTTTCTCACTTATACTTGACACTCCTCTTGTGTTTTATAGTTGGACTTCCCGTAATCACGGTACTGCCAGCTTATTTATTTTGACTTTTAGTTTATTTACGATTGTCCCATTATTGTTATAAACTTCACTTTATTTCCAAGGTTTACCATTAACTCTTTGATTTGAGTATTCTCTTATCCGAGTGGGCCCAAGTGAACCCTAATAGAGTTTTCAAACCCCGGGATTGCCATCAATTTGGAGATTCTATTTATATCTTAACCTTGGTCGCCAATAGTGAGATTCTCCAACAACTCAACTCCAATAAAGGTGAAACTGATACAAAAATTGACACCCTCACTGAACGTGTCGATACCCTCACCAGAGATGTCAGTTCCATCCATATTGTGATGACCTCCATGCAAGCTTCTATTAATTGACTGATGACTTTTTGATAAAGAAAAGAGTCCCATGCAATATTGGGATTCTTCCAACTCCATCCCACAGAATCCACCTCGTGGTACACCACCACCACCACCACCATATGGAGTTGGTAAATTTTATGATTATGTAGCTAAAAGAGTAGTGAAGGTAGACGTCTTCGATTTTTATAGGGATAACAACCTAGAATGATACCTTGATTGAGCTCATTTGGAGATCTTTTCAGATGGTACAGGTTGATTGAGGCCTGAAAGATCTTATTTGCAAAGGCTAAGCTGAAAGGCACGACTCGAGTCTGGTGGATCAAGCACCAACAATAGAATTGGGCTCGAGCAATTAGTTTAGTCAATACTTGGGATGAGATTATCGAAGCCATGAACCGGGGATCCTTGCCTACCAACTACAAGCAGTGTATGCACATCAAGTTTGCACAGTTGAAACTAGAAAGCATGATAGTTGAGGAGTACGTCGCCGAGTTTTATTATTACCCACTTGATTTGATTTGAAGTGGGATGAAGAGGTATTGGTGGCATAGTTCTACAATGGTTTGCACCCTTAGATCAGTATTGCAGTAGTATCCAGTCGACTGCCTACAATAGTGGATGTTTTACAAGTGGGCATATCAAGTAGAAGAAAGTTTGAAACATCCATACACTCGAAGGAATTTTATAAATACTTTTCCTAGGGGTGAGAGTTCCGGTCAACAACAGTCTTCTCCCCAGGAAAGGTCATTCAACAAACCACATACTACTGGTTCATCTACGACATCTTCATGACCTAATCGACCATATTCTCCACCTCGACGTGGTTCCAATAGACCTCCTGTGATGCTAAAGGTTGTCATTTAGTGTTTTACATGCAAGGGGTATAAACAAGGATTAAAGTATCGGTATCGGTCGTCGTATCGGTGGGTCAAAATTAAGATACGTATCGGAGGGTATCGTATCGTATCGGAGATACACTAAGATACGCTAAAGATACACACATAAATGGATAGAAAACATTTTTTTAAACACTTTTGCATAAAGAATTTGTTAAAAAAAGCTATTGATAACATGTATTATGCATAAACACTAAATTAAGGGTATCGTATTAAGAATTCAAGGTCTGTAGTTGTCCCATAAATGTAAAATTCTTGTTCCCAATCTTGATTTCTACTTTAGTTAGAGATAAATATGGTTGACAGCAATTTTGGAACAAAAACCCTTCAAAAAATCGTTTTTTTTTTTTTTCTGAAAAATTACCCATATTGGCCATTATATGACCGTAGCACCGATACGTATCGATACTCACCGATACGTACCAATATATATATATATATATCGATACTCACCGATACGTGTTGATATATACCGATACGTACCATCGATACATACCGATACGTATACCGATCGATACATACCGATACTCACCGATACGTACCAATACATACCGAAACGTACATTTTACCTCAATTTTATATTTTTCATAGAGTCGTATCGAGGCATGTCGTATCGTATCGATGTGTATTAGTGGTGTATTGATGCATATCGGTATGTATTGTAGTATATATATCGATACGAAATGATTTAAAAAATTCAATGTATCGTATCGGTGTGTATCGTATCGACCGACTAAATTTAAGATACGTATCGGAGGGTATCGTATCGGTATCGGAGATACTTAAAACCATGGGTACAAACATATTAGTATATAGTGTCCCAACCATTTGGTAGCTTACATTGATAAGGATTCTTTTATATCATATGTTCCATAAGAGCACTTAGGTTTTGAGACGGTTTATTTGAAGGCGGAACGTGAGCTGGGTGAAGTCAACGACAATGACAGTGATATGGAGCGACACCCCTGTTATGTTCTTCGCCTTGTTTTGACCACTCAGAAGGTCACTAAGGATGAAGGTTGGCATCGGAATAGTATATTCAAAGCCCGCGTGAAGAGCAATGACCAATTATGTAGCATGGTGATCGATGGAGTTAGTTGTACTAATGCCATCTTTGAAGATGTTTGTAAGTTGGGATTGTAGACAAAGCCACATCCAACTCTCTACAAAGTTCTGTGGGTGAACAACACTAATCTTGAGATTATCGATTGGTGTTTGCTCACCTACTCTATTGGTGGATTCATGGATACAATACAATGTGACGTCCTCCCTCTGAAAGTGTATCATATTCTTCTTGGTTGACTGTGGCTATTTGATAAAAAGGTATATCGTTATTGTAGGTATGTGAATACCTACTACTTCAAGCACGACAACAAAGCAATGGAGTTTCTTCACGCTAAAGATCTCTCCGATATTAAGCTAAAAAAGTTTGTGGGATTGTTCCTCTTATAGTGTGTTGACTCAGATGGCCTCCTTAGTCCTCCAAACTCAACGGAGTCGAGTTCTTTTCAGAGGAGGAAAATTGATGCAATAGCACTTGATTGGTTGGATCAGCATGACCAGCCTTGGAAAGCTGAACCCAGATTGAACTGGTCCAACCAGGATTTTTGTTCCAATAAGGGTTGGAAGTAGTTTAGTTAGTCTTTATGTCTTTGATTCATGTGAACATGAGATAAGAGTTGGATTGCAAGTTAGTCTTAGGGTCTAATTAGGTGTCTTGTTTGTTTTTCTTTATATAATTGCATGTACCCGATGTTAGAAGAGAGATTTGAATAGAGAATGTGAGTGTTTTGTTGGTTGTTGCCAAGAGTTGTGAGCGTGTGACTCTTTCCCCCTGCAAATCAGAGGTCCTTCTCAGATTTCTTCCTTTCCTTAACTGGCCTTCCACCACCCTGCTAAGCTTAGCTTGATGGCACTTTTATCTGCCAAATGGAAGCTCACTTAGTGCTCAAATCTTGTGAAAGGTTTTCCACATCACTCTTAGTTCATTGAGAAAGTTTCAGCATGAAGGCGTAATGGTAATGGCACTCGGCATAGTAAAGCTTTGAAAATGGTTAAAAGATCTGTAACTGAAAATCAGTTGGAGAATAGTTTGTGCTCCATCCAGATGTGTATAGTCGTTAACTATGAGATTCATTTTTTCTTTGTATCAAAGGGAAAAAAAAAATGTAATTGTCTCATTAGGCCTGATAAACTCAGGTGTGCATGTTCTTAGCTGACATTTGTGATTCCTGTTGTAGTGAATAGCTATTGTTCATTCCAATGTCTTATAGACTGAAGCAGGAAATTTAGACCACTCAAACTGCATTTTGTCAGACCATCCTGCACCATCCCCAGGACTAGACCTAGGTCAAGATTTGTTGAACTAACAATGGATTTACTGATTTTGATTTTATTTGAACTGGACTGACCATCAATAAATGGTTGAATCACTCAGTTGAAAAACTTAAATTTTCTTCAGAAAGTAGGGACAATACAGCTTGGACAGAGGCTGTCAAGTTGTTAAAACAACGAAGATACTGTTAGCATGCCCATTGATTAATGTGTAATTTTTCCTTAAATGTACTGTCACAATCTGAAAATTTTGGACTGTGATGCGAGACCACTCACTGCCTGGCCACAGCAGTTCTAGGTCCAGTCAGTTTTTATAACATTGACTGTAGATTGGAGAAGATTTTTTATTTATTTTGTAGTTTGTAATAGTTAATATGTTAGAATTCATGACATGGCCTTGACTGGAAATTGACTTTCCCAGTTACAATTTAATGGTTTTTCCAATAAATTTTTTCCTTGGCTTAATGAAATGCATTGTGTTTAGCTACTTATTACCTCTCGGCTCTTCTTGTTATTTTATATCTGTAGCATCTTGGGAGATACTTTAAGCAGTCTGCCAATGCTTTGGAGCAGCAAGTTGCTAGGGAAGCAAGATTTTATGGTGCTCTTATCAGGTGAGTGAGTCTTTTAAGTTATAACCCTGTTGAACTTAACACCTTGTCATTAGGTTACAAAATAGGTGTTCCAAAAATCAGTGTTGGACTCCTACCAAAAAAAAATTCAGTGTTGGACATGTCTTTTCATCTCTTGTATCAGGGCCAATATATTTTGCTTGTTAGTTTTGTTTTTTCTTGCTTTCAGGCATCATCTTAGATTCTTGATGTATATCTATTACACATGAACTGGTGCCATATGGATTCCATTCTGATCAAATAAGATTTAAAGAACAATAAACATCCACAGGAATAGAATCACAGTGACTAAAAGTTAAATAGAAACAGACCAGAATGAAGTTGAATCAATAACTGAACATCCAACACACTTGGATTGGGGCTGAATATTAGATAGAACGGTGCTTAGAACCTATAGAATGCATACTCCATAGATCAGTTTGATCTGACGGTTGGATCAGTCAAATCTGATGATGAATAAATTTAGTAACTATAAGGGCGGAAAATAGAAACTAAATAGAAACAATGATAACTTCTAAACCAAAGGTCAGATGTCCTCCCAATTCTGTCAAAGAGGTGCTTACAGAGAACATCTGGTCAAAAAAGTGGGCCACATCCGATGGCTGGAATTGCAGAAACTACATGGCCAAACCAGAATCTAGAACAGGAAAAAATGAGAACCGCAGTTGCTGTATTGCATTAAAACTTGGACAAAACAAGGTAATCAATGTCTGAGATAATGACAGTAGGAAAGACGGGTTCAAGTATGTATTAAGACCTGCAAAACTGAGGTTCAAATCACCTCTAAATCTCCCATGCAAGGCTTGTTGCATCTGCTGGAAAATTAAGAAGATGGAAGAGAGGTATAAAATAGAAACTAGACTATATCGAAGGAGCGGATCAATGAAGGTCTTGCATCCTCAAAGTTTGAGATGAAACTGCTGGTGAGAATGGAGTTGTGTGGACTTGAAGTTGACTGCAGTAGGAGACCAAACTAGCTGTGCCACAGGGATGGAGAAGTCTTCAGTCACCAGCTGCTGTGGTTGGAACAATTGAGTGCCGTTCAATTAACAAATGGCAGCAACAACAGAGGATGGACGGCTTAATACCACACTGCTGGAAACTTGTTGCAGGTTTAACAATATAGAAGCTAATAAGAAGCAGGATAGAAGAGAAAGGGGAAGGAAGGAGGGGGATATGACGAAGGCCTCTCACCTATGGCCTTGGTCAGTCTCTCACTATCATAGGTCATCAAGGTTTCAAGAATTGGTGAATCAGACTAGGAATCACCTGAATCAGATCGGAATCAGTGGTCACTGATCTCAATTGTCAATGAGTTGATATGGCCCATTCCTGGATAAAATCACCAGAATCGTTGAAATATTCATCGAATATGCTGTTTCTAGGGCTATTTCAGACCGATTCAAACCGATTCTGATCTAATTCAGATAGGAATCGGCGTTGACCGCTTCAGTCGCCAATTATGCGTTTTAAAACCCTATTGGTCTGCAAGAACATCTGCCTTGATGTCATCTTTCAAACCGCTGATGAAGCAGCTCACCTGTTAATTGCGTGAGCAGGAGGCTAAGATTTTTTCAAACTTAGCCTAGTAGTCCCAAATCAATCCCATCTGTTGGAGTTTCGCTAACTCACCGAAGAAGTCTTGGAATCATGTAGGGCCAAACCGAGCATGGATTCTAATGTAGGACTAGATTTGAAAACTCAAACTAGACCCAAACTGCAGGAACTTTTAGTCAAAAGAACAAACAAGTACCCAATACACACCAGCAATAAGTCCAACAGAGCAGTAACAAATCAGCAGGCTATTGATCTCAACAGCCAGTATCGATTAGGACAAAACAAGGATAATCATAATAAAGCAAGCCAGTGATGGAATAAGGCTTCAAATAATTCAGATCAACAGATTAATATGCAGCAGAGGCTCAACAACTGACAGAGACTGAAATAAACCCATCGAGTTCAGTTCTGGTCATGACAGGTCACTAAAAGACAAGAATATGGTGATTTGTGATATATCACTAATGGCTGGGCAGAATCAGGCCTACCTTGGATCGATCCTTAAGGGGGTACAGGGGAACAATCAACCAAAGTTTGGGAACCAGCCGATGGCTGGAACTAGTACCAACAGAAAGTGCCGATTGGCTCTGTTTTCAGGAATTCTGGGCAGGGAATCAATAGTATAAATACCTGATTCGATGGCAGCAGTACAACCTTGAAACAACTTGAATACCAACTTGAAAGATAATAAGAAAGCTTGAAGAAAAGCCTCCTGGACTTCACGCCGCAAGGAGTCACTTGGATCAAGCACCAAACTCAGCACTTTGATCAAACACAAAGCAATCTCAGCAGAGACATGGCAGTGACAACAGTTTTTTGTTTGTATAAATCATGGGCTCAAAGTGAGACCCCTTTTCTTTATCTATAATGATGGGGGAGTGTTTACAAATAATAGAAACTCTGAAGTTACTAAAAACTGAGTTACTAAAACTACTGACATGTAGTTACTAAACACTGGAAATGTAAACAACTGAAATTAGAAACTAAAAATGACTGAAAATTAGAAACTAAATATCCCCATCTAAAAAGGAAACTAATGAAAAAGGAAACAAATCAGTGAATCCCGTATGCAACCTTAGAAACCCTAGTTTAGGTCCATAAAAAGTGATATACTACACTCAAAACACATGGGATCAAGGGCTCAACATCTATGGAACCCAACCCTAGGTTTATTTCTAATAAAACAAGTCTATTTTGGTGATTAATTTGCATCAGATTCCCTCACAAAATCCTTGCCACATTATATCAACCTCATCTTGCTTGTACAACTAGGCATCTCCGTTGAGATGAAAGGATGCCAGTGCCACATTTTCTTCATCGGGTGCTTGATGAAATTGGAAAAATTGTTCAACCCTGCAGGTCCAGTTTTTCGTGTATTCTTTGTGGTTACATTGTTACAATGGGAAAAATCCTGCTTGACCAATTTTGATGCAAAGGAATGTTGTGGGTTGACGTGCGCAAAGGTGGGTTTTGGTGGGAAGCTCGGATTGCATCAGGATATTGCGAAGTAGATCTAGAATTTTCACTTACCTCAGGATCGATTGCATGGTTGCTGGTTGACCTTTTCTTCTCAAAGAATTCGGACAGCTTGGTCAAGAGGTGTTGTTGCCCATCGAGTTTGGATAAGATCTGCTTCTGCCCTTCATTGAGCAAACTAACTTCATCTTCAAGCCGGTCTATGCGCTTGTCCATTCCTTTGCTCTGATACCAGTCTAGAATGTACACGGTTTCCTTTTTACCTATTGTGAATAGGCTGTAATGAAGGTGAGCTGGAGCGAGAGTGATAGAATTTGAGAGAAAATAGGGTGAGTCTTACCCAGGAAACTCTGCCTCTACACAAGTAGAGTATTTCGACTAAAAGACTCCCTCTCCATATTATCTTTATTTGTTTAAGTAAATACAACATAGTTAATATAACTAACCCACTTAACACATCCACTAGTCCCAATCCCTAGTCTCCCATGGAATCCCACTACTTCCGCACTCCCATACATAGATAACTACTCCCCTATATAGGTAACTAACACCATACATAGATAACCACCTACAAAATTACAAAACTCCCTGCCAAACATATCAGCCACATAGCACCTCGTCACCCGAAGGATGGAGCTCGACTTGAGAGGGTGAGGCATGCGCGCTTGCGTGTAACAAAAACACCCAGCTTCTCTATAATGGTGAATCTTCTGTTTTTATCTGGTTACTTTCCAACTTTCCGATTCCCTTGCTCTGACCATCATTATCTTCTTCTCTGGACCTTATTCAGATTGGATACAAGAAATTTTACTTCTTCCTTGTTTGAAGCATTCTTGGTGGCTCTGTACCTCCTCACCATATCCCTAACCACCATCCTTTGCCACCTATTCCGTCTTCAGCTGGGCATTTGGTTTCTTAGCCCTTCTCACTGCACTGCCTCCTCCACCGATTTGGTTGATCATGCCATCGTAATGGCATTTGGGTAGAGCCATAGCAGTAATTTCTCAGCCTTGGCTTTGCATTTGCAACAATGTGAGAACAAGAAGCCCACAGTTTCATAAGAAACCAGGAACCCCCGACTTTCCAATTTTCTACATTTTACAAATCTGAGAGGGTGGCTCGGCTTTTGATGGGAGTTGGGGTTCATTGAATTGATATTTTCTTTTGGTCTTTTATTGCCATCAAAACTCATTGGACAGTCAGCACATCCCATGGATTTTTTTCTTGATGATCACATCACATGGTATTGATGGGTCGGGGACCTCCCAAGCACTCACTAGCCTAATAATAGACATCAGTTCTGAAATCTAATTTATATATGGATGAAGATGCTAATCTGACAGTTACGATCAAGAAAAATGATTGGAGTGGTTCAGATCATAGTTGTCACGGCGACAAGGCGAACCAAGGCGGTGGAGGGTTGTCTAAGCAATTAGGCGAGAAGGCGCACGCCTTGAGGCGAACAAGGCGACCAATTGTTTTTTTTTTATTTTCCCTATTTTCTAACATTATTTAGTAAGCTATATATACCTTGTATCATAAAAAATCAAGATTAAGCAACATCAAGTCATTAAAAATCAACATTTAGTCATATTAAATCATAAAAAATTAACATTAAGTCATATTAAGTTATAAAAAAATCAAAATTTAGAGAAATGCTCTGGTTCTATAATAAGTTTGACTGGTCAAATGATATTATTTTTACATGAGACTTTTTGTCTCAGTTATAATATAAAACCAGCTTTCCAACAAGTCTAAGATTACTTAAATCTGAGTTATAATGACAAATTTATGCTCCGGTCAAACTTATTTTTAAGTGCGCGAATGCTATTAAAATCGCCTGAATGAAAATAATTTTATGGATATCAAAACAAAAAATTATTTTACCGGACTTTTGGTTTTTAGCAATGTTTTAACACGATAGAATTTATAAAATTTTCATAATTGAGAAAAACTCCGGCATTTAAAAATTGAAAATCGCCCCTATAACCAAAATCCAGTTTTTCTTCTTGGACTGGGGGGTTGACTTTTTATCCTTTTGGAGTTTGTTTTTTAAACTATTTTTATTGGATTCAAATAGGGGGTATTTGGTTATTTATGAATAATATCTTAAGTAAATGAAATAACAAAGCATTTACTTAAATGATATTTGGCATAAGTAAGTGCCAAAACACAAGGTGGCATGCAGTGCAATAAGGCGACTGTCGCCTAGGCCCCAGGCAAACCACCTGGACGCCTAGTCGTCGCCTAGGCGACGCCTTGACAACGATGGTTCAGATTGGTTGGGCCTCTGGATTCCTCTTATCTTAAGAGTTTTTCTTACCCCTTAATCCGTGAACTAGCCTCTTCTCATCTACATACTCTTATTCTGTTTGTTGAATGATTTTGCATGCCTGTTCCAAAAGTAAATATATGTGCGTATTTTTACTCCCAAACTTAGACACTTGCTGTATTATTGCCATTTGCTTTCTTATGCTGAATTTTTTAAATTATTATTGAAGTCTAGGTCCGTTTAATACCTGCCCGTACATATTTTTTTTGCTGTACCCAAACTTACTATGTGTGCACATGCTGAGCAGCTGAGATCCTTTAAACCTTGGTAATGCTTTGGTTGTGTGACTTGCCAATTTTAGGCATATAAACTGTTCCGAGGGTTTTATTGCCTAACATGCTAGCACTTCTTCTTTGCTTTTCATGCAACAATTTGTCTTCGAAAACTTCCCTTATATGCCTTACTTTCTAAGAAGCTGATAGATTGCAGCAGAACTGGAAAGTTAAACGACAGCGCTTGGCAATTCCCACAGCAGGCAGCGAAGGCTTCACAATTGACTTGTTTGATAATTCATTATCGGATCCAACGGCTATAGTTCGTCCATCTAATATATCCACAGTACGTGTTGATCATGACTCAGCTGGAATGCTGGCTATACACTTCCCTCCAAAGTGTTGTCATTCTATGAATTTTGGGTTTCTTGGTGGCCATTCAGGTTACAAACCGAAGAAACCCAATAAAATCAAAATCTATGACTCAGGTGAGAATCCTTTGAGAGAAGCAAAGAAAGAGATTATGAGTGATGAAGACGTCGATGAAAGTGTTAAAGAAACTCATTCGGTTCTTCGTGAAGTTCATCAAGCAATCTTTGATGAGCAGGTAAGGTTCAGTGGTTCTTCCTCCTTTCCATGCCTGTCCAAGCTGTATTTTGACTGATTGACGGATGATCTCCCTCCAGGTGTTTGATTTGGTGAATCGTGAAGCTTTTAACCCAACTTCTGGAGTTAATGTGACTGGTATAAGAGAAAACTATCTACAGTTGGGCATAGGTCAAGGTGCCTCAGTTTTTATTTCACTTGTGCCTTCTGGGCAAGATGCAGATCAAACAGCAGAGAATGCAATTGCCGATAATATGGAAACTGCAGTCTTATCTTCCGACTCACTTGAGGGGGTGAAGGCAGCTGGAAACAAGCAGGATTCCTTGAAATGGAAGCAGAGATTCCATAATCCAATCAGTTATGAAATTTATCTGCAACAGATTCTCCATGAAAATGTTTTTGTGAGAGCAAAGGATAGACGCCCATCTACTGCTAGAACTCAAGGATCTGGTCAGCCTTTGGCAGCAGATGGATTTGGTCTTCTGGGTCATTTTTGTATGACTTTGGCTCATAGAATCTTTTCAAACAAAGTTCTGGCAGAGCTAGAAATTCTGGTATCACCAAGTTTTATTGTTTTTATTAATTAAAAAGGAGAGATAATCTTCATAGTCTCCTAACTAATTTTGTCCCCATACATGCAGGCCAGTAGGGTGCCTTATCTCCATTTGTTATCTCATCCTACTTGGCATTCTCGGACTTCTTCATGGTCACTGTCTATGAAGGTTCCTCAGTCCATTCTTCATGCTGGCCGTCGAACCAGACCTTCAGATGTTCAAAGCACGAAGAATGTTGTCAGGTCACAGTTTCAGACTAAGGTCGTGGTGAATGATGACCGGATCAGTGTAGAAGGGGAGGGTGCACCAAATGTTGTTGGCTTGTTTAAGGGCAGTTCTGAGAATCTCTGCTCAATGAACAGTTATGGATTCAATTTGCCAGATCTTCCTGTGGTCCTCCTGCAGCAAGTATGTCTCTTCCTATTTGATACTCTGATGGTGAATTTTTAAAATTTATTCTATCTTTCATATAAATAGGATTCTGTTGTCTGCTGAAGTATTTAGGTTGTGGTCCAGCTGTTAACTAATTTGTAGAGAGAAGGGGGATGTATAATTTCCCTTGAAATGGAAAAAAGAGGAAAAACTTGACAGTCAATGTTCTTGAATTTCTTTTCTAAGCCTAGAAGTATTGTCATTTGCTTGTTTGGGAGGTATAGACGAGATACATTGTAGTGCATCCAATAATAGCCCGAATCAGTAGTCTTTCTGTAACCCTACCATTATTCTTGTCAGCCTGCATTTGATGCTTGCGCACTTGCACAGAACCATTTGGATAGCTTTGGAATTCAGTCAAAGAAAATAACCCATGCTGTTTGTTGCATGCTGACACAAATTTTAATTTCCTATGCAGTAAACATTCTGATTCTAAGTTTTCAGTAATGGGCTTTTGTGACAGGTTGCAAGTCAAGTTATTCGTTGGCTTCATGAGGAAGCTCTTATGGTGGGAATGAAGGCGAGCCGAGATTTTCTATGCTTGTCTTTTGAGCTGGATCAAGGTGAGATCTTGGGCCTACTGCCACATGTGGATCCTGAAGATACACATGGGGGCATCTCATGGTGGTTGGTTATGGAGGATGGGATGATGGAAGAGAGCAAGCTTCAGATGGATTTCTCCATGGGTGGATCTGAAAATAGGAGATACTTAGGGCACTTATCTTTGGAAGCATTGTATTCTACATTAATGGCTTTTTTGACCTTGTGTAATAGTGGTGGGAACCATTGATTCTTCAAGGAATGAGGTACGGGAGCAGGGGAAGAAGGGCAAGATTTTTTTTCCTTCCTAAAGAGTGATTTTCTTGTAATCAGGAAAGTTTGTCTACTGCTGTTATTCTAAAGAAAAAAAAAATCTTATTTTCCTTTCTTTGTTTTGGTTACACTTCTCTTCACCAGTCTTGGAGGCTTGACTGCTTTGGTTGAACATGTTAGATCAAACACCAAGAAACACGAATAATAAAGAGACAACAGATCCGTACGACACAGAAATTTAACGAGGTTCACACACCAGGGTGGTGTGCTACATCCTCGGGCGAAGAAGAAGATGATTCACTATGCAGATGAGAGATTACACCCTAGCAGCGGTAAGGAAAAACTCGTCCTGAAACCCTAGCTACGTGAAAAACTCTAGAATACAATGATTTTCTCAACAAGCAACAGTATATTATATATACTCCAAATATGTGGGTCGACCCATCGGGTCGCGGTCGATCCGGTTGAACCATACCCCCGCACCCCCATACGAGATCAGTGATGGGCTCGGGGCTTGGGCCTCTCGGCCCAATCCCTCTGTTTCCATCACAGATCTCAGAAAATTTTCCATTCGGGTCACCACCAAAATATGTCGGATCGGATCAATCTTCAAAACGGATCAAGAATTTGAGACAAACTTAACAGAACAGATTGTGATGTTGAGTTTATCTACTTGGTTTGCAAGCAGACTGGTCTCTACCTCTTAGTTTTAACTGGCAAATCTATTATTTCTGAGGAGCCCAAGTCCCTAACAATCTTTGTTAAAAAAAAGAGTATTTTAAGAAAAGTGGACCCTTGATTACAGGAAGAAAAGCCAGAGAAGAAGCAATCTAAAACGTGCTGACCTCAAATTTTTTTTAAATGTGACACCACGTCTATTAGTTGTAATGCAACAAGATTACTCTTTAGATGGTTGTTCTTTCAAATAAAGCTCAAAGGTTTGACTACTGGGTTGGTTCTGAGTAATCTATACTGTTCCTCACCGATTCTGGTCTCAAAATCTACACATAACCTTTAGTTTTTCTTTGTAATTACTATTCCAGTCGGTTCGTTATTGGTCTTTTGGTTCCAGACCCATTGGAAAACCCTAAAGAACCATTTCATCCCATTTAACATCGGTCTAAAAGTCAACACCCAGAACATCCCATTTAGTAAGGGGAATGGATCAGTTTCAGAGCAGTTCACAATTCTGCTCATATATTGACATCCATACCCTTTTGAAACTTTGTAGAGTAGCATCTTTAAAACCCTAGAAATTCTACACAATAAGGTTTTTTACCATTTGATACATTTTTTTCTCTAAGTTGAGTTTGATACTAATATCGATATGGATAGGCTATTCAAGATAGAAAAACACACCATTTTCTTGGACAAGTGTTTTCTGTCCCAAACGCAAGAGTGCACGTATCTAGGATGGGCATGGTGGTTATTTCGCACCCCTTATGTCTATTGCACAACGACTGCTTCCAGACAAAAAACTTTGTTTTTGAACTATACAATAAATCTGTATTAACACCCATATCAACCGAAACAAAAACCATACCTAGAATGGCACTTGCAATGCTACTCTATTAATGAATCACTATGCCACAAATAGAATATGAGGAATACTCATCTTTTTTTTTTTTTGGTAGAAATATTTAAGTTCAACATTTTTGAACCATAATGACTCCAAATCAGGATAAAAAATAGTTAGTGGTCCAGTGGAGCATTAGAGCTTAACAATTTTACAGATTTTTTTTTTTTTAATTTTTTTTTACAGATCTATGACAAACCATTGTCCATAACTGAGGCCCATTGTTTCTACCCAAAAAGAAAAACTAAGGCCTATTGGGATTTGGGAAATCAAATGGTGTATGTATCGGATATGAATGTCAATCTTTTGATAGACATTCTTTTGAATTATGTTTCTTTCTGAAAAATCATTTGGTTGCCTTAAGGCTAGTACATGTTTCTCACGGTTGAGATATTGGCTTCCTTAGAGAACGTCTTTCCGCTTTCTCCTTTTATGCTAGGTGGTAAAAAGGTTGTTCAAATCTGAGTTTAAGTGTTAAGGTAAACTCAGATTTTGAACACATCCTTTGTAATATGGTCATTCATGGGAAGTAGGATGCTCACTTATGAGGGTCATCCTAGTGGAACCAAACTACTCTGTTAAGTTTGTCTCGAATTCTTGACTCGTTTTGAAGATTGACCCTATCCAACATATTTTGGTGGCGACTAGAATGAAAATTTTTCTGAGATCTATGATGGAAGCAGAGGGGTTGGGCCGATAGGCCCAAGCCCGGAGCCCATCATTGATCTCGTATGGGGGTGCGGGGGTATGGTTCACCGGATCAACCGAAACCCGATGGGTCGACTAGCGATTTAGAGTATATATAATGTATTGTTGCTTGTTGAGAAAGTCATTGCATTTTGGGGGTTTTTCGAGCTAGGGTTTCAGAGCGAGTTTTTCCTTAGCGCTGTTAGGGTGTAATTTTTCTTCTGCATAGTAAATCATCTTCTTTTTCGCCCGAGGACATAGCACACCACCCTGGTGTATAAACCTCGTTAAATCTCTGTGTCGTACCGATCTATTGTCTCTTTATTATTTGTGTTTCTTGGTGTTTGATCTTACAAACTCCAAAAATTAAGAATTATCATTCTAATGAATGTCATCCCAAAGATTTACCAAACCAAATACCCCTAAATCTCTCTCTCTCTCTTCTCATATGTTTTAAGATTCTTTGAGAAGATGGACAGCCATGCAAAGGGGGTGGCAGAGGATCCAAGACAGTTAAGCGTAAGATAACCTCTTTACTGCACCGTTACTTGTCAAACTTAAACCCCAAGACAAGTAAGCTAAAATGGGTTGTTATCTCCGTGTCACACAATCCAGTAATCCTGTTAAGAGTGGAGATATAATATAATCGTAATATATATTAAATATGGATTAGGACTAAATATCCTCTGATGTTCCAAAGTAGCATGGAAGATTCCTATGTATGTGGCCTAATGGAACACGAAACGAATCCTCCTGCCAACTACCTGCAAATCTTTCCAGTTTCCAAACTCGTTCCGTTCGTTTAAGGGATTCTTCTCCCTCTCCTCTTCCTATAAGATAACAGATTCTCACCGGCAGACCCCAACAGTCAACCCTTGTCATCATCATCTTCTTCTTCGTCGTTCCCTTGTTCTTTTGTATTTGATTTTTTTTTTTTTTTTTTTTTGTTTGGGGGTTTTTGTGAAGGCTGTTGATTCCAATATTTGATGGAATTGAGAACTTAAAAGAATTTGTAAGATACATAGGGAATGATCATACCTGTAAAGAAGAAAATCTCAATCGATAGGTGGTTTTAGAGGGGTGGAAGCATTGGGGTTGCAGAGGTTTCGCCGGCCGTTGATGATGGGTTCGTTGAGAAATAGTTGATTTGGATCTCAGATTCGCTGTCGTCGGAAGAATGTGTGATATGGGTTTTGTAAGAAGATCGAAACTTTTGTGTACCTTGGAGTTGCAGAGATTTCATTGGCCTTGAGATAATCTTTTCCTCTTGATGGGTCGGTGGAGAATTTTTACTATTGGGAATTTGGGCTTCCGGAGACGGTGAAAGGCGATTTGTTGGGTATTGGGAATTCGTTTTTTCTTTCAGAGAGATTCTTTTTCCTTTTTTTTTTGGTAGATTATACTGTTTGGTCTTTTATTCTGAGAGCTTAGCTGGCTTTTGTTGGCGATTCTTTTACTAGGGTTTAGAATCTTAGATGTAGAGGATAAGGTTGAGATTGGGAATATTGATGGAGATTTAGTGGTGAGAATTTGAAATTCTAACGTAATCACAAATATACTTGGTGGTTTTTTGGTTGGTGACGGATTACATCATTCGTGTTCTTTGTGTAGTTCTATTCCATTGTTTGTGAAAATGTCGGGTGGGACACCAGTTGCTGGTGGATTAATGAGACAGAGACACAGTCAGGGATATGCCTCTAGTGGAGATGACCTAGAGGACGATGCCTGCTCAAGATTTCAGCAGACGTCTCCTCAAATCCCTAAAGCCAGGACATGGACTGAGGTTGTGGAGAATATTCTTTGGATTGCCTCTGCTGCATTCATTATCTACTTTGGTGATCGACATTCTAATCTCATATATCTTCTATGGCGGGATGATAGGATTAGGAGGTAAGAACATTATTCCAATTTCTTGATCTGTGTTCTGTTGTTGTTCTTTCTATTTCTCATTCTTCATTTGATTTGTGCTCTATAATATGAAGTTAGTGATGTTTGTTTTTCATCAATTCATGTATAATGGAAGACTGCCTTTCCTTTTTTTTTTTTACTCAATTTGATTGCAATAAAGATTACGATGAAGACATCTCTTCACTGCTATTCATACTTTCTTAATTTGGAACAAGGCATAATTTTTATCCTTTTCCTCAAAGTATATTCTATTGTTATTTGTTTAACTATGTATATGCCCATGTCTTTTAGTTAGTCTGTGTTTTGTGTATGTGTATTATATATTTGGTCATAAAGCCTCTTGTTGAGGGTGTGGTAAACAGTAAATTTTGTCTTGATGATCCCTTTTTTCTTTGTATCCCCTATTTCGGTGTAGTTAATTTTCATGGTGTATACTAATCTTCTACAGTGTTGAAACTGATGGAATATTGCCCTCTAATAAGATATTAAGGTAAAAGAACCAATTTGAAATTCAATCACATTTAAATGGGGAATTTGTATTGGTACTGTAGAAACTGAAACCTATAACAATGCCGAAAATGAATGGAAATAGCAAACAAACAATCACACAATGCAACACAAAAATTTACTTGGTTTGCCAAGATTGCCTACGTCCATGGTGAGAAGAGAATTGCTTCACTAACAAAGAAAAATAGAGTTACAGCGACTCTTTCTCACGCCTTCTCAGTTACAGAGAAAAAAACCCCTTGTTATAAATCGTATAGCTGTTACAACACTTCTTGTTTGCACTTTACTCTTCAGTGGAGTCAAGCAGCTTACATAGAAAAAAAAAGGTCTTTACCTCAAAGGTTTTATGGCTAGGGTAGGGGTGGATTGTGAGAAGCAGAAAAACCATAAAAAATGACGATTGTTTGTGGAGGTTTCCACAGAAAGACCCCTTGGTTCTGGCAAACGGATCACAATTACAGGTACCTGGGAGCATACCGATGGAATGAACGAAATACGAACACTAAAAATAATATAGTCATAGATCTTATGTTGTAACTTGATCATGAGCAAATATGTTGATGTTGTTTGCACCCACGAAGTATGGAAAGTGCCAAACTCATTGGGAACTACCCAGGGGTTTACAGCGAAACATATACATGTCCACTTTACACCCAAATTACCCTAAACCCTACAGGCTTTTAATGGCCCTTCAGAATCAGATCTCAAACCCATGCGAATACAAGACATCCTACCTCGAACAGGTACACAGTCACACACCACTATATTTGGGGGTGGGGGTGGGGGGGGGGGTGGGATAAGAGAGATCATGTGAGCCTAAGTTTACATTTTAGCTGACTTGACTTAGCTATCAAACTACTATAGCCATCTAATTTTTGGTACTTACGGTTAGAGTCAGAAACAGCCTCTCCGTGAAGCGGAGGTAAGGCTGCGTACATTATGACCCTCCCCAGACCCTGGCAGAATTAAATAGCTTAGAAACAGAAGAACCAGGAATTAATTCTATTCCGGAATGAATGATAAATATAGCTGGAGTAATGTTGAATCTGGTGACGTCATAATTTTTCTTGCAGCATCATACAATGTAGGGGTACATTGTCATCATGGACTGGTAGTCTAGGGTTTCTATCTATTCTGAAGTGGGACTTGCAAATGTGACACTTGGTCTTCAGCACAGGACACCCAAATGTCGGATCTGCTTTGAGTTGAAGATGGACAGAGTTTCATGCTCTTTGACTAGAATTGTAAAAGGCTATGGATGCAGTAAAATTAAGGAGCTACCAAGGCATACCAATGGGCTATCCACCAAGCAAACTTAACTGATTGCACAGTTGTAGTCCTCAAAGGGCTTTTCTTCTGTATAGGACCCTAAGTCCAACTCAACGGTCAGTTCTGCATCGAGCCAGATGGTATGAAGATAATCAGATCAGAAGTGGATAATGACAGAATATAGGAAGTGATAACATTTGTTAGATTGGAAGTGGATAATGAGTGGTAAATTTTTTGTAAAATCAGGATAGGAAATAAGAAATAAAGGAATCAGGAAGAGAAAAAAAGAATAAAAATGAGAAAAGAATTATAAATCAGCAGATATAGTTTAATGAGAGCAATGTGCAACTACATATCGTGGTAGTTACTTACTTTTAAGGGCAAAGTTAATTATCTTTAGGATTATAAGAAATAAAACGAATCAGAGGAAAAAAGAATAGAAATGAGAAAAGAATTATAAATCAGCTGCTATAGTTTAATGAAAGCAATGTGCAACTACAAATCCTGGTAGTTACTTTAAGGATAAAGTTAATTATCTTTAGGATTGTACGCACTTGGCAACTAGTTTTTTAGGACATTTAAAACTTCAAACTGATTAATGGAGAACCCTTAGGGAAGGGAGGGGAAATCAGGGTAGAGAGGGGGAAAAACGGAGAATCACACTCAACACATTCATTCAATAATCAAATCACTCTCTAAATCTTCAATCGATTACAACCAATATATAGGAAAATAGGAACATGAAATTAGAAACTTAACTGAAATGGAAACTAGCCTAAACTAGGAAACAACTATAAAAAGGAAACCAAAGCAAAGAAGTAAATCCTACTCCTACGTTCAAGTCTGGAAAATAAAAGCATGAAATAAAATACTAAGTAAACTACTAATTTTATTTCCAACCCTTGTTGGACCAAAACCCTGGGCTGGACCGGTTCTTCTTGGCTCTCGGCTTCCAAAGCCGGTCATGCTGGTCCTACCAAGAAAGGGCAGCCGTATCTGCATCACTGATAATTTGATTTGAGTAGTTAACCATCAAAGAAATAAACTATATCAGCTGAACTTCTTATAACAGTTCTCTTTAATGACTTACCTAGGTTTGAAATTTTGGATTTGAACCCCTTTTCGATTTCTGTCAAAACCAAAATATTTCGGAGAAATTTCGGTCCATTTCAACATGCAATTTTGATAGTCATGTTGTGTTTCAGTTTCAGTCAAAACGAAGATATTTTGAGAAATTTCGAACTATGCAAGTTATGCTAGGCTGCTGACTGGGGAATTGCCTTCCTTCTCTAAAAACTATTCTGCACTGTAGTCCATCTTACAATAAATACGATTCTCCCAATGGGGGAAAAGACAACCTGTAGGCTGCAGTAGACAACCAAATCACTGAAATCCCTCTTGAAGAATGCGTCTGCATCAGTTGTGAAATTTGACTTTCAGTCAGCCAATACAAAGTTCCATCCAACAATTGAGCAGTCTAGCTTCATGGCAATATGTCACAAATGTTAAAGATCCCTGTATGTACGTGTTAAAAAGTGAAGGCCTGGACTGCCAATCTATATATCCATTACTTGACAGAGATGAATTGTTATCTGATATGGTCAAAACTTAACTGCCTTTGTTGTTCTTGTAGGTGGCCTTTATATCTTGGACTGGCGAGTAATTTTTTGAACATTGGGATCATATTTTATACAAGTCTTCTGGGATGGGGTTTCAGGAAATCTGAAGAGAAATTGGAAATGTTGACTCCATCTGCTGCGCCTGTTGTGGCTGTACTTGGCCTTCTCTCCTATTGCTTGTAAGACAAGTCAAACTTTCTGTTCCATCTGTCCCTGTTTTCTTATCACTGTATGCTCTAATTCCCTAGGCCGTAGAAGCCCCTGCTGAAATTTTACCCTCCTTTTGTAGGTGGTGCTTTGCTTTGTGGCCAATTTGGAGTTTTCTGACCCTCCCTCTTCTGGTATAGGGTACCCTATTTTGGCTTATCATACAATATCTGTATAGCATGTAGCATTTATATTCTAACCACTGATTATTATATTTGTTGCAGTTCTCATTGTTTATGGCTTGCATGGTTATATCTCCATATTTGATGATTGGAAGATTGAGGCCTCAAGTGGATACACTTCGTACAGATTAAGCTTTTCTCAATGTTGAAATCGTAGAGCTGTGATGGCATGAAGTTGAGTAGAGAATTTTCTCTTGAAAAGCAGATGGGTGGTGGCGTCAGTCGCAGGACTAATGAATTCTTAATGTTCTGGTGATTGCCTTTCTCTGATGATGATGAAGATGCCAATGAAGTCAATTATACTACACATAGTAGATTTGTATCATGACATGTTAAACAAACAGATGCCAACGAGGTTTGCTTCTGAATAGGCTTTGAAAGGTAGATCCTCAGTGTTTCATTACTTCTTCAGGCAGAACTGAAAATTACCAAAGAAGTGAAACATGTTTTGTATTTTGGCAGTGGGAATGCATGCTGAGGTTTTTTAGTGTATTGTTTTGTACACAGTCCATCCTCATCAGATGTGGTAGCCCGTCCTTTGGTCTTTGAACAATTTTGGAGATTCATATCATGGACTTCTGAGTTGTATTCTTTGTCTACTTAGTTGAAATTGTTGATTTTTATGACCTTTCCCCTGCTCAAAAAGCTGTCTCTGGAGCCTGGACCATTATAAATCACACAAGGACACTAAAGAGAAAAATTTCAAGGGTATTTCTAAGCTAACAGGTTTGAGACTTATATTATCTGAAGACCTTCAGAAAGCCTGGTTAAATGTGTGAAATTTTCAACTGCAATACATATACTAACACCTGCATGTGAGTGGCATCAAGGAGGTAAGAGGAGTTGAACTTAAAATCATACACTTCCTGAGGCGAAGGTCCTTGCCAAGTCCGCTACCTTCTTAGGGTTATTATGGGCATTTGCTTATTCTGGGTACCCCTCTTTTTAGTATTCCATACTCGATATAGCCATATAGGTAAGCTCAGAAATTTCTTCCATTAACCCATTGTTTCAGATCAATCAAAGTCCTTTACAAAACACCCAGAATAAGCAAATGCACATAATAAAAGAGGGGTACACAACGTGGAAAATCTCTCCCCTAAAACTTTGAGTCTATGTTTACTCAAAACTCCCCTGCTCTCTTCTCTTCTTTCCTCCCACAGCCCGTTCCTGTGGCACCCCATTCCCGCAGACTCTCTCCTGCATTTGTCCCCCGTCCCTCCAACTCTCACCCCACCGCCACCTCTAGGTAAGTTCAGAAGTTTCTTCCACCACCCCTTCCTGCAAAAACCAGAGAGGAAATTTCCACTTCAGTGGCGGCCCTACCAGGGCACCCTTGTTCTTCCATTTGGAGAAGTAATGTGGTGAATCTGACCTTTGGGAGCTTTCACAAAAAAAATTAAATTAAATAAATAAATCTGACCTTTGGATATTTAACTTGTTAAAATTCAATCATTTACCTTCACATATAATGTCATATCTTCTCCTGTATGCCACACCTTAGAACTTACATGAGTTCACTCAACTTGCTTGCCACATGATAGTTACATGAGTTCACTCAATTCGCTTGCCACATGATAGATCAAATGAGGCTAGAAGTTCCAGGCTTTTTATTTGGCAAACGTTACTTGAATAGGACGTTCTAACCCAAATATTTGCTACATGGTAATTGAAAGGAGCCTAATTTCGTGTAAAGGTAGACTTCACACTCTAAAGTCCCTTATTTACATGTCAATTTTCAATTCAAACAAAGTTTGTCAAGTAACAAGAGAATGCTTGGGATTTCTCGAGAAATTTAATAATTCATTTCGCATATATGGGAGGATGATGATTGAACTCAACTTTGAATTTGACAAGTAATTAATTGAAGAGTCGTTATATTTCACTTTGAAATGCTTACCTGATTGTCTATCACATGGATTATGGTTTCAAAAATTGGATTGGAATCGGTGAAATCACCCGGATCATATCGGTGTCGATTGAGATTGATCCCAAATCTTAAACTGATCAACTGATACAACCCAAGGACAAAAAAAAAAAAAAAGTTAATAAAATTGATTTATTTATTTATTGGAGCGGAGGATAAAGAATGCTACACTTTCTGGTGTAGGAAACACTGACATAATATAGTGTGACTTACCCCAGCCCACCATGCATTGAAGATGATCCTACACGCCCTCCCATTGACCCACACCCACACATGGCAAATACTAAAAATCTGAGTCATTTATCACGCTCTGATCACGGTGGTATAGGAAATCTGAGCCATTAATCACGCCGTAAAGATTTCAATGAGCCATTAAGATTCCAATACTAGAAATCTGAGCCATTAATCACGCTTTGATAACGCTGGTAATGGAAATCTGATGCATTAATCACGCCGTAAAGATTTCAATGAGCCATTAGGATTCCAATACTAGAAATCTGAGCCATTAATCACGCGATAAAGCAATTCTCTAATACCCAAAAAAAAATAAAGTAAGAAAAAGTGTTTTAATATCAGAGGGAGGTTTCGATCCTCCGACCTGTGGGTTATGGGCCCACCACGCTTCCGCTGCGCCACTCTGATTCATATGTCATTGTTGGTGTAAAATTTTATTAAATATAAAATCATATTAATGAGAACAGATTATAACATTAATCAAGGTTTTTATCCTAGGTAGATTGGCTGGGGCCGCTGGGCATGGGTTACACTCTGGCTTGGCAAAGGGTTGTGATAAGAAATGTTCAATTTTTTGTGCTTATGGTACGATTAAATGATCATTTTCCGATAATTCATCCAACTCAAGGATAGCTATAATGTCTTGAAGCTCTTTGTAATGTTATAAAGTTGCTAACTCTTTGCGTTGTTTCATAAGTTCCTCCTAACGATCTAAGGTTGGAGCATAATTGCCGTTGAATCTAAAGGATCTACTACTACTGGATAGATACTTTTGACAGCAAATCCTCTTGATAGTATGGTAGTAGCGTCCAATAATTTCAACCCATATTGATCCAAGTGGTTCAACTATATGGTTCATACGCTTGATTAATTCAATTGGAAATTTTTTTTTTTTTTGGGTAAAAAATATGCCATTGAACTGAAACTTTTGGAGGACCCTTCCATATAGTAATATGTTCAAGCTTATCATTACAAATAGTATATGAAAAAAATAAATAAATAAATAAGACACACTATATAATAGATACTATGTGGATTAGAGATTATTATTATTATTAGTACATTCTAGGCACCAAAAAGTTCCAATTTATTTAAAGTTTATTACCTTATATTGGTATTAGAAGACACCAGTTCAATTATGAGTTTTTTTTTTTTCTTGGGTGAACAGTAAATCATTTTTAAATTACAATATGTATAGATAAAAGTATCTAAATATGATTATCAACATATATATATATATATATATATATATCATACTACTATATAAAAGTACGTACTCCTTGTCTTTGGTATACTTTTTCAAAATGACAAAAAAAAACATTTATATCTATAATAAAAAATTCCTAAATGACCAAAAAACACTGGAAAAAATCCCCAAATGACAAAAAACCCCTCAAAATGGAATATGAAACAAATATCATGATAAATTCTCTATAATTCTTTCTCTCTCTAAACGTAGAGGAGAAATGGGGAGAGTGGAGTATTAAAAAGGCATATAATTATAAACCCTAAATCCACTCATCCTCTCACCCCTAAAAATGGAAGATAAATCAAATAATAATAATAAACTCTATAATTCTCACTCTCTCCCTCTCTAAACGTGGAAGAGAAAGGGGTGAGTGGAGTATTAAAAAGACATATAATTATAAACTCTAAACCCACTCATCCTCTTACCTCTCAAAATGGAAGATAAAACAAATAATAATAATAAACTATATAATTCTTACTCTCTCTCTCTCTCTCTCTAAACGTGGAAGAGAAAGGGGAAGAGTGGAGAGAGAAATAGAGAGAATTATGGAGAATGAGGATGGAATGAACAATTATGGAGAGAGATATATCAAAATAATAATAATAATAATAAACTCTCCATAATTCTCTCTATCTCTCTCTCTCTCTCTCTCTCTCTCTAAACGTGTAGGAGAAAGGAGAGAGTAATAATTAATTATAATTATTAATTAATTAAATACTAAAAATGATTAAAAAAAAGGCATATAATATTCCCCCTTAAATCTCTCTCTCTCTCTCTCTCTCTCTCTCTCTCTCTCTCTCTCTCTCTCTCTCTCTCTCTCTCTCTCTCTCTCTCTTATCCTCTTTGAAAAAAAAAACGTGGAGCACAATGGAGGGAGATTCTCCATAGAAATAATTATAAATAATTATGAAAATATTAAAAAGGTAAATATAGAGAGAAATATACCATAAAAAAACCAATAAATAATAATAATAAACTATATAATTCTTACTCTCTCTCTCTAAACGTGGAGGATAAAGGGAGAGAGTGGAGAGAGAAGTAGAGAGAATTATGGAGAATGGGGATGGAATGAACAATTATGGAGAGAGAGATATCAAAATAATAATAATAATAATAATAATAAACTCTCTATAATTCTCTATTCTCTCTCTCTCTCTCTCTCTCTCTCTCTCTCTAAACGTGTAGGAGAAAGGAGAGAGAGTAATAATTAATTATAATTATTAATTAATTAAATATTAAAAAGGATTTAAATAAAAAGGCATATAAGATTCCTTCCTTAAATCTCTCTCTCTCTCTCTCTCTCTCTCTCTCTCATCTTCTTTGAAAAAAAAAACGTGGAGCACAATGGAGGGAGATTCTCCATAGAGAGAATTTTAAATAATTATGGAAATATTAAAAAGGTAAATATAGAGAAAGATATATCATAAAAAAAATGGATAAATAATAATAATAAACTATATAATTCTTACTCTCTCTCTCTCTCTCTCTAAACGTGGAGGAGAAAGGGGGAGAGTGGAGAGAGAAATAAAGAGAATTATGGAGAATGGGGATGGAATGAACAATTATGGAGAGAGATATAACAAAAAAATAATAATAATAATAATACTCTCCATAATTCTCTATTTCTCTCTCTCTCTCTCTCTCTCTCTAAATGTGTAGGAAAAAGGAGAGAGTAATAATTAATTAATTAAATACTAAAAAGGATTAAAAAAAAGGCATATAAGATTTCTTCCTTAAATCTCTCACTCTCTCTCTCTCTTATCCTCTTTGAAAAAAAAAACGTGGAGCACAATGGAGGGAGATTTTCCATAAAGAGAATTATAAATAATTATGAAAATATTAAAAAGATAAATATAGAGAGAGATATACCATAAAAAAATCGATATATAATAATAAAAAAATATATAATTCTTACTCTCTCTCTCTTTCTAAACGTGGAGGAGAAAGGGGGAGAGTGGAGAGAGAAATAGAGAAAATTATGGAGAATGGGAATAGAATGAGCAATTATGGAGAGAGATATATCAAAATAATAATAATAATAATAATAATAATAATAATAATAATAATAATAATAATAATAAACTCTCCATAATTCTCTATTTCTCTCTCTCTCTCTCTCTAAACGAGTAGGAGAAAGGAGAGAGTAATAATTAATTATAATTATTAATTAATTAAATACTAAAAAGAATTTAAAAAAAAAAGGCATATATAGAGAGATATATCATAAAAAAAAAAAACCCTCCTAAAATCTCTCATTCCATCCCTTACAAAATCTAAACATGGAGGAAAGGGGTATTTTCTATCTATAATTCTTTTTCTCTCACTCACTCGCTCTAAACATGGAGGAGAAATGAGTATCATTAATTATAATTATTACATATTAAAGGGATAAAAAAAAATAGGCACAAAATTATGGAGGGATTTATTGCATAAAAATGTATCTTTCAATGATCTTTTATCGACTTTAAAGGTTTTTACTGCATGTAATTCTTCCTTATATATACACAGAGAAGACAAAAAAATCAACTACAATATCTTAGGATTTTTTAATTTTTTGTCTCTTACAACAATAGCTCAAAATATTTGCACTCAATCTTTCTCTTATCCTATTTATTAGTTAAAAAAACGCTTCCCTCTCCTTCATTAGAAAATAGAATCTCTCTCCCCCCATGTATTTATTAATTTTTTCAGACGTTTCTTATTTTATTTATCAGTAAATAAAATCTCCCCTTTTCTCTCCCCTTTATTAGAAAGCAAAATCTTCCCTCTTCTCTCTCCTTCATTAGGAAATGTTCCTCTCCCCCCCCCCAAGTATTTACTACGTCTCTTATCTTATTTGTTAGTAAATAAAATCTTCCCTCTTCTCTCCCCTTTATTAGGTAACAAAATCAGGGAGTTGCGTCTCCTCTTTGGTCTTCTCTTCCAAAGCCCACAATCTGCTCTAAGAGAGTTCCAAGAGCTCCCTTTCTCTGTTATTTCTCTAGCTCCAAGTAAGCTATTGTAAGGTTTCTTATACAGTTCTTTAGTTTTTTCTTTTCCTATCCAATGATTTAATTTAAGGTATTCATCTTCGCTCCTTGATCCTATAATGCACTTCTTTTCTTCTAAAATTTGTTTGTTTGTTTTTTTTTTTTTTTTTTTTTTTTTTTTAATCTCAATTTTTATTTTTAATCCATACTTTTTAAATGTTCGATTTTCTTCGTTCATTTATGGGTTTATCGTATCTAATGTTGGGTTAATCCTCTAACTTGTCTCAAGTATGAAAGGACCTCAAGGCTTCATAATCTTTGATCGATTAAAGAAGTCTTTAAGGATTTCAGATGAAGGCACGTTGGGACAATCAAGGCTCTCACCACTGGTTGGGTTTTGTTTCGTTGCTTCTCTCATTCTTATTTTGAGGATTTTTTGCTTCGTAGGTTTTGATGTTTATGTTGTTTTTCTTTTGCAGATGTTAAGAAATTCTTTAAATAATGTGATCCTCGTGAGTTCTGTTTCTTATATGGGATTGGCGGGGTTTTGGTTTTAAAAAAGTAATAGTGACTACGATATTAATTTGGTTTATGGATGTTGTTAAATTATATATTTGAGTATTTGAGGGTTGCAATTACTAAGGTTTCACTTTAGAGTTGGTTGGATATTAGATTCAGAGATATCTCTAATTCTATCTCTTATTTTATTTTCATGTAATCTGACCAACTCTTACTTCTCTTTGAGTCCTAAGTTCCCAACAACCGCCGCTTAATTGGAGATTCAATTGAGCACATAAGACTTACATTAGATGCTCTAGTAATTTCTAATGGACAAACTTTTTATACTGGATGCATGTGATTGCCTCTAGATTTGTTTGAAAAAAAAAATGGCTACATTAATACCAAGAATTAATATGTTCTACAAGTCTCTCAATCATGTTCAATTGATTTTCTATTTTTGTGATATGCTCTCTTACATGAAAGCATTACATTGTTGTTCTTATGAACCTTATAAGAAAATCATTTTTTATTACACAATGATGAAATTAGTGATTGTAATTGCATTATCGTTAACAAGATTCTGAACTCCAGATTTCTCTGGTTGTAACCAAGGCTATAGAAAGAGCTTAAAAGGAAAGTGCGTCAATGTCGTTCCCTCTTCAGAGACTCCAAGATTGTTTTCATCCACATTCAAAGTTCCTAAACTAAAAAACCCATCCTTGATAGCTTGTAACTAAATCTCTTAGAGAGAGAGACAGAGAGACATTTTACTAAAGAGAGGCCTCTCTCTTACCATTGATTATCTAAAAATATGTTGTAATTGTCTATCATTATTTGAAATTTAATAGTTATCTTAAATTATTAATTGCTTCAATGGATATCATATATGATAGAAATACATCTTTCTCTCTTTCACTCAAATGTCCTTTTACTAGTATATATATATATATATATATATATATAAAAATATAAGCCCACATATATAGGTACATGCATCTTAATAGTAAAATTTGAAGTACAAAAAATACGACGCAAACTTTTCAAAATGGTTCATTTTGATAAACTTATCAAAGTTATCCAAATATTTGTCATGTGACAGAGTTGATGGGCCCAAATTTTATGGAAGGGCAAACCTCAATATCTCCTACTCTCATTTAAAATTTTTGCCCTCTGAAGTTTGTCAAGTGACAAATAGAGATTTAAAAATTCAGGATAAAATGAGATTGCACAATAGTGGTTGAAGTACTGAACGGATAGAGATACATATCAATACATATAAGAATATTTGATTAAATTAGACTTGAAATTTGATAGATAGCTAGATACATACCATCTGTCATCATTTCAAGTGGCGCAATGAGGATGTGCCACTTTGACAAGATTATCAGAAGTAGCACGTCCTTCTCTCTCCAGGGGTTAGAGTCTAGACTCTAGACTTTGTGGCTTGGAATTTAAGTGGGGTGTGGGGCATATCCCAGTGGGGGAACATGCCTTGCCATGGCCAGAGATGCTCAATCTTCAAGGAATTCATGGTCATATTCTGTGCAATTTAGCTTTTGAAGAAGTTGTAACTTGTCTCAATGACGTGGCTTGACATACATGACCACTCAAATATTTTTCTAGTGTCTTGTATATCTTGTCTCCACAGAGCTGAAACAGATGAACAGAGGAAGACTTTCTCAAATGAATAAACAAATATCCTTTCTTTAACAAGACCCCTTGGTTTAACAATTCTGATGCCTTGTGGTGATTATTCAACTTTCTTCCACTGGTCTTTCTTGACCACATTGTGCATTGCAGGATGAGATGTGCTGATCTGAACCCTCCCTTCTTCATGTTCATTGACTCTTTCTCAATCCATCTCCTCCACAAGAAAATTAGTCCATAGCCATTGTCCATTGTCTCCAAGTTTGAGAAGGACAACATCACTGCAGGCAAAAGTGGGACCCAAAAAAAAAAAAAAATGGAAAAGGAAAAGGAAAAGTAGCCTAGTGCTTTATGAATGTAACATGTGGAACTGTTCAAAATTTCCTTCTGCATGAATAAGAAAGATTGACTATCCATAGCATGAAAAGCAGGGCACTGAAAATATGACCTGTTCTGTCAATTCAATCCAAAATGCCTTAGAAATATAAAGTTAGTCTAAGTAAGGTACTCTCTTCATGGATGTTGATGGGCCTAAAGCCTAATGAACAATGTCTCCATTATGGAAGATGAATATAGAAAGACCTTCCAGGAATAAAACCAGTCCCCTGTGGAGAACCTTCAGTCTAGAATGTTGAGTTCAGAATCTTAATGTCTTCATATGCTTGAGGAGCTCTCTTCACCTAATACCTTAAAGTTTTTTATTAGACCCTCTCACATGGAAGAATGTAAAAGTGTTTGCATAGTTCAGATTTGATAGAAAATATTTACTGGTAGAGAGCAGTCACTTGGAACAAATATTATTATCTTGTAAGTGAACATGAACTCTCTCAGTTGTGAGGGAATCAAGATGATGATAATTATTTTAGATGCTTTGTCATATTTATTTGTATCATTTGGTACTGGAGTCATGAAATTGACTTTAGTCCCTCTACTTTAACAAATGATTGCACTGTAATCCAGCTATAAAGGAAATAAAGTTACCCTGTAATGCAAAGGAGGTCCTGCATGCCTTGTTATCTCTGGGGTCATGACTCATGACTCATGATTCAAAAATCAAAACAGAGAGAGAGAGAGAGAGTGGTGTTATGTCATTGTAGTGGTCAATTGCCCACTATACTCACATTATGAGAAAGAATTATTGAAAGTGTCAAGTACTCAAGTAACAGTGATATTTATTAACAAGTACCAAAATAAAAGTGAAGGCTTACCTTAGATCCGTGGTGAGTCTGGTGACTGATGGGTGAACTCTTCAACCATGTGAATGAAATTTTTTTCCTTTTTGGAAAAAGAAAACCACATTCAGTACAGATTAAGTTTTCCTTCACCCTTGGAGTAGAGAAATCTCTTCTCTACTCTACTGGTGATGTGGCCATTTGATTGGATTCTTGCATCATCATTAAACTCTCACATCCATTGTACATTGTGAAAAAAAAAAAAAAAAACCCTATGCTAGTTTGGAGAGTTAGGTGTCCTCAGATGTGGAGATTCCCTCTTCACTATGAGTATAGGGAAACTCGAGTACATTGTGCTGTGAAGAAAATGGAAGATGTGGAGATTCCCTCCTTGGTTCGGAAGGCCATGCCTCTACCGAGCGAGACCTCTTGGTCATTATCCACTCCTTGGCAATCTGATATCTGTATGTCTGATGCTTTGCACTCAGCTCGCACTAATGGATAACCTTTCTTTCCACACACACAAAAAAGATAAAAAATAAAAATAAAAAATAAAAAATAAAAAATGAAAGATAAATTATCAAACTCCTAACAGTGCTCTTGACCCCTATGTAGGTCTACAATGCAATGGCCAATAGCCCTTGAAGTTATGAAAAAAAAAATATGACAGAACCAACAGATCAGGAAATTCTTGTCTCAAGCTATTCCTCACCATGAGAGTAATTAAAAGTTACAGACTCCCCTACCTTCCATACCATTTTGCCACCTCAAAAATTGTATATCATGATTCAATCACATTTGTTTTGGCTCTTGAGGATCAGTCATCAATTTCTTGAGTGATAAAAAAGCACTCAAGTGGAGTAGGCAACTAACTATGTGGGTCCTTTGGCTTGAGAATTTAAATCAATCAGAATTCAGAAAAAGCACCCAGTTTGGTGGAGTTGTGGGCCTCTGGATCTGCATACAAGATCTGAAGACTCTCTGAATTGATTTTAAAAATATATTTTCCAAGTTAAAGACCTAAGCATCATTTGAATTTTGAACTCTTTTTTCTTTCTCTCCCAATTTAATTTTCTATATTTATGAGTCGGCATGGTAGATTTGTCCTTAACTGTTGTCCCACTCTCTCCCTCCTACTCCAAAGTCCAACAACAACTATTTTCCAATCAATTTTTTCAGTTTTTGTTCCTCCTTTCACAATAAGACGAGCAGGAAAGTTTAAAGCAAACATCACACTTTCTTGATTCCCCTCTTTCTCTCTCTATTAATGGTTTAGGTTCGCTTTTGTCTTTCAGTGAGGTACCCGTTTCTTGTTATAAACTCTCTAGCATTTGTTAGGTTACGCCATTGAGGTCATGGGCCCTTTACTGCACCGAAAATTAATGCAATGTCTCTCTCTTTCAACCTCTATCTCTGCAACTTTTTAGTTCTCGCCCCCTGTTTAGCATTTCTGTTCTGGGTTCCTCTGGAGCAGAGAATTTGGGAGTGTGCGTTTTGATATCTGGAGTAGAAAACCCAACATTCTTTCGGTATTTTGGATATGGGTTTCTGATTTGGGAGATGGGTTCGAAAGATGGAGGATGGGGGTTTTTAGGGTAAGTCTTGCAACGTTGCTCTTCAGGGAACACTGGGTTTCGTTTCTGGGTGTTTGTGAAATGGATTTTTTCATTTTGTAGGTGAAGTTTAGATGGGAGAGTTGGTGGGATTGGGTTTCTATTTCTTCTGAGTTGGATTCTTATTTGTGAAGAGGGTGACCTTGGAGATGGAGTTGCAGTTACGATTTTTCTGATACGTACTCTGTGTTCGCTCTTTTAAGTTCATTTGCGAGAGGTATAGTTGATCTACGAGGTTGATTGTGAAGGTGGAGCGATGGGTCATTCTGTCAGATTGATGAACTTTTGAATGAGGGGATATGGAGAGAGGGATTCAACCACCATTGGTAAGTTGATTTCTTTCTCTTTTCTGCAATTATATTTTCAGTTTGGATCCTAGTTCTGTGGATGATCTCTTAAGTGCATTTTCTTTTTAGAGCTTCTGAGCTCCTTTAATATTCTGATTATCTGTAATTTTTATTGTTGATCTTTTCTATACAATTTATTACGTTTTTATTCTATGCAATTCATGCCTTCCTCCTCTTCATTCTCCAATTTTTAACTATTATAAGTCTTTGATTGCGTCAAAATAAGGGTTGGAATTAGCAGAGATAGAAAATCAAGTAGGGATGAGTATACTGCTTCAGTGGGAAATTCTGCATCCGATCTGGTTGTGCTCATTAATGGTTTTCAGAGATTAGCTCGCCTGTATTCATCTCATAGTTCAAGTATATGCAATCGTTCACCACTGATTCTGATCCGAATTGGATCAGTCTCGGTCAGAATTGGCCTAGAGTCCGGTGGAATCAGCCTGAACCCTAGAAATTGGAATTGAAAGAAGAAGCAAATATACCCAAAAATCTATGATTTTTTTGAAGTTTCTAATTCAATAAACTTGGGAATCTTGACTTAGTCTACTGACCTAGATCTTACTGACTGCATAAAGGTAAAGTTGGCAATGAATACCCTGATTTTTTTTATTTTTTATTTTTGGAGGGGGGTGGTATTCTGATACCATGAGAAATTGTCCTTGTCATATAGACTCAACACCATCAGTTTAATCTGTATGACTACATAGCTCTTTACAGGAAGCAGAATATTTGATTTTGAACAACCATCTCTTAAAGTTGAATCCTGTCATTAGGGCTTTCGAGGAAGCCTGAGATATATTGGGCCACTACTTCATTACTACCATAGTATGTTTAGCTGTCAACTTACTTATATCTTCACTAGTCATCACCAAATCAACTACTTGCCTTAGAGGGCAGAAAATCTAAGTAGCTGTCCTACATCATTTCAAAGTCATATTGGCACCAATTTTTCTAAGTTGCCTCCAATGTTGTAAAGGGGCCGGTTGGAAGTTGGAACAGAAAATTGGACTGTGGTCAGATCATCTGGACCACAAACCTTATGAATGGTCAGCAGTTTGTGGTCCTAGGAGGGTTGAGTTTGGAGTCTGTGCTAACCTTTGTTTTTTCTTTTTTGCACAAAATGGTCGCTCCCAAGACTTGAACCCTGACATATGACCTGGCAGCCCGAACCTTTTACCATTGCTCTGAGCAATGCCCCCTATTTTTAGGTCTACTGTTGGGCCAGGAAATTGGGTCATTGGGACTACCAACCACTAGGCCTGAATCATTCAACACCCCATTGGTCACAGGACGTTGGAAACTGCATGCTGTAGCTTTGTCCCTATGGCTGTTTTTTTTTTCACCATAAAATATTTTACTGGATAATCATAATTATTTATGAGGACAAAGTGGATAGCAGGGAGTCATTTTTGTAGGGAAGAGGAGATGAACATTTGAATATGATTGAGTGAAGGGAAATAATCCAACCATATGATGGGGTGAAGTCCTCCATGAGTGTCAGGAGTATCAATGATCAAGATACCATCACAAAGTGGGAAATCATCCTGGATTTTGAAATGGATGTTGTTCTACAACTTTTTGTATTGCATTTCAGTAAAATATTGAAATGGATAGTGTTGTGTACTTGTCCTCCCAAGACTGCATGTAAAATAGATTCCTGGTGTGCAAAAGTCACATTCATGAATTTTCCTGTATTTATGCACATGATCAGCAGGTGCTTTATTATTCAGAGGAATTCAATGCTGAGGTGCATTGAGATTCTTTATCAATTATTTCTGGGAAAGTAAGTGTTTTTAGATTATTATGATAAAACTGACTATGCTCAACTGTAAGACCTAATATTTCGTTAATCTCTCTATTATACTCCACTGTGAATCTGCATTTTTCTTTTCTTTTATTTTACTTGTTTACGTCATCAAATAGCAGAACATTATATTTGCCATTTCTTGCTACAAGTCTTAGAAGCCAATAGTCACCTTGTGTGTGTCAAATACAGATACTAGTCTTATTTTGTTTTGAGTTACCTGTTTGACATAACTCAAATCCTTTAATAGAGTTGTTACCTTTTCTAGAAGTTATCATATTGAATTGCCGTAGCGGAAGCCTCGTGCACTAGGTTGCTCCTTTTCATTATATTGAATTTCTGTCTTGGGAGTCCCAAAGACTAACTAATGGCATCCACAGGTTGATACCACTGCGTGTTTCTGTAGAGTAGACGCAGGCCTCAAAACTGTTGCTGGGGCAAAGAAATTTGTTCCAGGAGCAAAGCTCTGCCTTCAGCCCGACATCAAACCATCCATTCATCCTTCCAAGCACAAGACAGCTCGTGGAGAAAGGAGTCGGAATGAATCCCCTCTGCTTCCTGGGCTACCTGATGACCTGGCGATTGCTTGCTTGATCCGGGTCCCACGAATTGAGCACCAAAAGCTACGGCTAGTTTGCAAGAGATGGTATCGTCTCCTTGCTGGGAACTTCTTTTACTCCCTTCGCAAGAGCCTTGGGATTGCAGAAGAATGGATCTATGTGATAAAGAGAGACCGAGATGGGAAGATCTCGTGGCACGCCTTTGACCCCATATACCAGCTGTGGCAGCCCCTCCCTCCTATCCCTGGAGAATACTCTGAGGCCCTTGGCTTTGGGTGTGCTGTTCTCAGTGGCTGTCACCTTTACTTATTTGGAGGTAAGGACCCACTGAAAGGGTCAATGAGACGAGTCATTTTTTACAGTGCCCGGACAAATAAATGGCACCGTGCTCCTGATATGCTACGTCGAAGGCATTTATTTGGTTCGTGTGTTATAAACAACTGCTTGTATGTGGCTGGTGGGGAGAGTGAGGGGGTTCATCGGTTCTTGAGATCTGCTGAGGTTTATGATCCTAACAGGAATAGGTGGTCCTTCATTGCTGAAATGAGCACTGCTATGGTACCGTTCATTGGGGTTGTCTACGAGGGTAAGTGGTTCTTGAAGGGGCTGGGTTCTCATCGCCAGGTGGTGAGTGAAGTCTACAACCCTGAGACTGACATTTGGTACTCAGTCTATAATGGAATGCTTGCAGGCTGGCGGAATCCAAGCACCACCTTGAATGGGAAGCTCTATGCTTTGGACTGCAAGGATGGGTGCAAGCTGAGAATCTATGATGAGACTACTGATTCTTGGAGCAAGCATGTTGACAGCAAAATGCACCAGGGGAATTCGCGGGCCTCGGAAGCTGCGGCACTTGTCCCTCTCAATGGCAAGTTGTGTATCATCCGTAACAACATGAGCATTTCTCTTGTGGATCTCTCAAAGTCCATCAATTTACAAGCTGGTGATGGAGATCAGCTGTGGGAGACTATTGCAGGGAAAGGACAGTTTAAGAATATGATCACAAACCTCTGGTCAAGCCTTGCAGGTCGTAACCGCCTGAAAAGCCACATTCTTCATTGCCAGGTTCTTCAAGCTTAAGAAACCCAGATTCCACTTGAACATTGACTTGAAGAGCCAAAAGCATCCTTCATATGAGAGCTATATGACTTGCACCATTTTGGAGTTGTGTGAAATGTGAAAAATATATATATGGAAACTGCAAAATTGATGGAGATCTCCCCTGTAAGCATGTTTTTACCTACAATAGTCTTACAATATAAACAGTAATAGTATATTTCCATATGTTAATACAAGGAGTCTTGTTATCTAATGTAATACCTTGAGCATCCTATCAACCTGACAACCAAAGGCACTAGTAGGCAATCGATTCACTAATACTGATTGTGCCAATCAATCAATTTTTATGCAGCCCAATACTAATGATACTGAAAACTTTGGGATCCAACGTTTTTCAAAATAAAGAAAAAAAGGCAACAGATTGCTGCCTGGTTGCATAGCCCTTGCATCAGGGTGAGGGCCAGTGAGAACACGTAAAGGGGTATATACATGGATGGAAGTTTTTCTTTCACTGGGAGTTTGGGGTGTTAATTTTGTGGTACATGTGTCTGGGTGTAGGGGTGTAGAACAGGAATTTTTCTTCTTCCCCAAAAAAGGAAAAAATGTTAAAAAAACTTTTTTGGGAAGATCTTGAGTTGACCTCTGGGTAGAAATGGGCTAGGAATAGGTAGGTATCTGATGGATCAGTTGCCAATGATCTGATATAAGTCTTAAAATAAAGGACCCAACACATCTACCTTGGCTACCCTGGCTTGAATCGCCCCATTTTTTATGAAGAAATGTTTGGGTTGCCTTGATTTATCCCTGGAAGTCGACATTAATATAAGCTTACATGGGCACACAGCATACATAGAGTGTAATCTGAGCATTCTCAATATTGGCTAGACATCAAATTTCGTGGTCAATGACAGACCATTGATAAGATAACTTCCCTTTGTTTCTTCAAAGGCCCAAATTTTTCAAAAAAAAAAAATGACTTAGAATTTTTAAAGCACCACTCTTATCATGTTTTGAGATACAATTACTTGCAAAATTTAGTGCTAACCAAAATACTGACTAATATAGCCAAAAGTTGATAGAATGTGACTTCTGACCAATTCAACCATTGAATATGTAAGGTAAACCTGGATTCAATCTATAAAATTTCATCTATTGTCAACCATTTTGCATGTTTAGCATCATCTGAAAACTCAGGAGATTCAGGACTAAAATTATGAACAGGTTACAGTCAACCAGTCAGCTCAGTTTCAGGCGAAGAGCAGTTATCTTAAGAGTTTTTTTATTCGAATTATCTTAAGAGTTTTAACACCATCTTTTCCAAATGAAACACATTAAACAGTCAACTGACTGCTCCATCAAGGAATTAGGCATTAAATTTGGCCAAAAATGGAGAACAGAATCATTTGTCAGGAGACGAGCAAAAGCAATCACTAAATTTTGAAAACTGGATCATATTTCAACTTTCATGTTTCAGGATTACAGAAAAAAGAATGAGGAGACGTAAAACACATGAAATACGTCAAATCTGTGTTTAATTTTCTTCTGACAATTAGCTACAAAAGTATATTAAAAGCAATCTATCTTAAGATTCTAAAGGGTCTTCTACAACTTCACAACAGGAAGAGGTTACATTCTCTTGTCGGCAGTGGCAGCAGAGACATGGAGAATTCACCCAGACCCAGATCGTGTAAGGTATGATCGTGCCAATGAGAAACATGCCTCCTTCCGCCTTTTGCATTCGCCGTAGCGCAGGAAGAAATAACCTAAATAATCAAAATCGATTGGAGACATCTTTGCCTACAAAGAGCACAGAGAACAGTATAAGACTGAAATTGGATCAGTGTAGCATCTTGGAGCTGATGGAACACTGGAGATTACCTGGATTAGTGCCCATAGAGCCCAATATAAGTGTGATGCTAACATGTAGGAATTTGCCTCAACATACAGTGCTTCAAGATCTTCATCAGACACCTGGTGGTCAAAAAGCTTGCATCTATCAGAAAAAACTAGGGGGGTGGGGGGAGAAGACAGGCAGAGAACTTCAGACTGAATTTCTTTTTATAGTATGTCTCAGAGCGTGGAAGGCTGATTAGGTTGCAAATGGAAGATTTAACTCTAATCCCAAATAGATTACTTGATTCGGTGTGCCATGCTGTGTATGAGTTCAAGTGTGTCCCTGACCTCCAAATCTTAGCGTAAAACAAATAAATTCAAATTCACAATTACCTATTAATGTCTAAGTTTATTTGTTCTCAAGTAAGTAAACATACGGGCACAGGCAAATAAGCAATCGGAGTTCGAAATTCTCAGTATTGCTCATGGAAGCAAAGAAGGGGCTCAGTCATCACCACTTGATTGTGTGCAAAGGTTACAGAAACAGAAAGCAAGAATCACTCAGAAGTTTTGAACCCCAATGGCGACCGTACATATAAATGTTCAATACAAATCTGAAGTGTTAAGTTGCTAATAATTCAACTTGCTTACCTCCTGAGGCTTCTCAGGCTGCAAATAATGCCTAAAGAAATGATATTGAGCATCCTTATCAGGATAACTACATTAAAACAACAGATCCAACAATCAGGACCCTGTTTTTCAACCTTGAGTATACTTTTAAGACTAAAAAAAAAAAACAGAATATATAGAGAAAAGAAGACGTACAAGCTGTAGTCACAATCAAAGCCTGCATATTCATTGAAGTGATTTCCAATGTCATAGCCTCTATAGCTGTATGACCCGTACTCAAAATCAATGAAGTAAAGTTTCTCTGCAAGTACATTAATTTAGAAACAAGAAACAGAAGAAACTATTTACAAATTAACCAGAAAAAAAAATGATAATGGGTAATTTGACAAAGGTACCCAAAGATGAAGCATAAGGATATTCTATGAATGATTCTAGACCATAAAGATCAGAGTAGATTTTCATGCAGGAGATGTACCAGGTAGAATCCATTGAATTCATTATGCAAAGGCCTCAGAATATATGACAGGAACCTAAATGACATAAATAAGAAAAAGAAAGAAACGTAGGGGAGCGGGGGAGAAGAAGACCGACAAAAACAGACTGTAAAGATACTATATTACATTGTTTCTGAAGTTGCATTTAGAAAGAAAAACAAAGGAAAAAGAACAAATTACAAAATACTCGATCAGCTTCATATTGTAACATAAAAATAGGAAGCTAGCTAAAATTTCAATCAAAAACCACAAAAATTTCATGTAGTGAAGAATGGGGAGTATGACCACCTTCATCTTCATTGAGCATCAAGTTTCCAGACAGCAAGTCATTGTGAGCAAACACCACGGGTGCATTGAGAAGGTCAGTCAGATCCTGTTGAATAATCCCACATCATAAACTCATTATCCCTTAAATAGGAGCAAAGCTCTTAAGAAGCTACAAGCCTAAAACTTAAAAATAGATAAGCATTCAATGATCACAATTTACATCAACAATCCAATTGGTTCTATTATGTTTGACCAAGACAGTATGCGGCATCCAACTTATTTTAATCACAATGTTTACATTTCCCCATTTTCATTGGCATCTGGATTCCGACTCCAGTAATGGCATGTACAGTGATGAGGTATAGTGAAGATTAGTCACCACGAGATAACCGCAAAAGAGAATCTTTATTATGAGAACTAAACCATAACTGATGTGAGGATGAAATTGGTCATCCTCCCACATAATGAAATGATGAAAAGTGTAGTTTTGAATGGTCACACAAAATGTTAGGAAAGCTGCAAAGTTATCAGTTTTTCATATCTCGTTTGCCGTGATTTCCCTCTAGATACAAGAAGGATGAAATTGTTATATTGCCATCAGTGATGCTTGCCAAACTCTTCCCATTATCTTGGTTCATTTATCGGTGAGAAAGAGATTATTTTTAAGTAAATAACCAAATTAAATTCAACAGAGGGAACAATAATGCAATTTAGGATACCTTGAATTCAGACGTGCATTATGAACAATTCCAGCAAGTACAACAATTAAAGTAAAGGTTACCTTGAGTTCAACCACTGCATTGTTAACTTCTTCAAAAGAAATGGTGTCATACTTTTGCTGCTTCTCGCTATCCTCGAATTTAAGAACAGAGGCTGCAACCGAGAGTGGCAACTTAAATAAGAAACACGTGCAATTTCAAGAATCTCCCTTCTCACCCTCCTCTCCAGAAACGTTGACTTAAGAAAAGCAACAACTTTTTCTTAGATGAATACTACAAAAGAAACCAGCATTAGCCAAGAAGGAACCTTTCTCTAGGAACTTGAAGATGTCATTCCACAGTTGGGGTTCTTGAGAACCAGGAATCTGCACTTGATGGAATTTTCGAAGTTGCCTTGCAATTTCAGAAGCCAGCTTTGGCTTTCTCATGTCTGCCAACAAATAAGAGAAAAGATTCATGTAAACAGATATCCTGTTGGAAATTTGAGAATGCATACAATTGTGTTTGCACAGGCTCCACTTTCTGTCTGTTTACTCCTTGACTCTTGTGAAAGCAATGCTTTTAGTTCCATTTGGCAGAATGGGAAGCAGCTCAAACATGCAAAAGCCTCACAAGAAATTAACCATTGTATCTCACTTAGACATCCCTTGCCACTCAAATGGAACAGAAAAAAGTTGTTGACTAACTGGCAAACAAATTTGAATATTAACAAAAACTTAGGAGTATGGCATCTGATTTTGACAAAACTTTGGCGTCTAAATTTAACTTTAGTTGCATATGGAATGAGCTGGTGCCCAGAAGCAATGGTTCTGAAATAAATCAGGAAGAACAGTAGCTCAGAAGCATCTAGAATCACATTGTATAACCATATAGACATTTTTATTTTCCAAAATCTTCAAAAGAATAAAATCAAATTTTCTTTACTTATTTATAACTCAAAAGAGCCTGAAACAAAGATGGAGAACGTTGAAGGAAGCCCCAAGGAACTGCTGGGAGATAAGGTGGTTTCAGAAAGAAACAAGTGATGGCATCGGAGCAGAAGTTTCAACAGAAAAGAGTGAATCCTATAGGTTTCGTCTGTCGTTTCTCACTAACTTTTTAATTGAAGGAATAATTCAGTAGCTAAGGAAATTAAGATCTGTTACAGCAGCTAAAGAACAGATTTCAGGGCAAAGAATATCCATTATTTGTTCATCATATACCTGAAGGAGAAAGGGTAAGCGCATCAATGAAAGATTGCACCATGCCGTTTCCAAATACTCCAAGTAACCTGGCTCCAAATCCCGCGGCTGAGAGGAATTTAATGGCCTAAACAAATGAGTGGTTAGTAATTCTAAGTGAAGATGGACAACCACAGGGTCGTCAAAAAAACATAAGAAATAAATTCGCTTACAAAGAAGCTTCCATGAATAGCATCAAATTTTATTTTTGAGAGGAATGTCACCAACAGGCATAGCAGGGAGAAAGACAGGAATTGTACAAATCAACAGATTATCAGATAATGATGACCTGGTCACTTTGAAATATCCAAGTTTTAACAGGAACAGAGGAACCCACCTGTAATTCCCGTGGTCGATCGATCACATATTCAGTGTTTGGTCCATACAGTCGAACAGTAAGGGAAACTTCAGGTCCATTGTCTTCTCTCACAGATACCTTTAGAACTGCAAGATCAGATAACAAACTGCACTTATATTCTGATTTCAAAAAGGAAGAGATGAACTCACAAGACATTGGATTGAGGCCAACTGAAGTTTATCATCAAAGTAGAGAAAACCACATGTAAAAGCGAGATTAAAACTTCTGGTTCCATAAAAAAAGATTACTTAAGGTTGAATTCAAACAATAATTAACTACCACAGCATACTGTAACCCTAATACGCTAATCAAGCTCTCCATGGAAAAAACTTAACAGCGGAGGTGTGTAAAATTCACTCACGGAGATTTGTGATGCCACCAGAAACTGTCTCAACCAAGAAACAAGATTCATCCAATTGCGACCAATTCTTGAATAGATCCTTGCATAACCCTCTAGTGGAAATGAAACAAAAAACCAAACTGTCAGCTCCTTTCTAGCTAAAGTAGATGCGAACAGAAGCTAGAAATTCAAATTTAACAAAACAAATAAACGTTTTGTCAATGAAAAATCCAAAACCAAACAATTGAAAATATAAGCAATCCAATTAAACAACTAGAATGATAAAATTACAGTGAGAGTATGCAAAAGGGGGTAGAAGCAGATAACGAACATGATTTGTGGTTTCATTCGAGGAAGAGGTAGGCTGATGTCTACAGCAAGAGATGAAGATGGAATATCTGAAATGCCATTTTCTTGAGCTTCCTCTGCAACTTCTGTGGCATCCCAGATCTTCGCCGCTCCCATTTTTCTTCCCTCAAATCACCCCCTTCTTTTTCGCTCTCCTTTTCTATTCCAAACTATACTTAAATTAATCACAAGCTTTCAGTGTCCAGATTTTTCGGATTCCAGGGCTTTTGGATGAACAGAGATCGATACAAAGAAGATAACAGAAAGAATCAAAGAAAAGATACTACTAGGTCAAGCTATAACGCACACCTACGCACATAAATCCTTTTGAGGTTTCAGAGATTTCAGAATCATAAGATTGCTTCTTCTCTTGCAGCAAAATCCATAGACATTTATATTTAGAAGTCCCCACGCCGACAGCGCAGGGATCTCCCACGCCAAACCAATCACGTTGTGGAAGGAAACGATAATTCCGTGTCATTTGCAGGGTTTCAAAACTCGGAATCGATAATCGAATCGGTATTGACCCATTCCGATTCAAATCGACCGGTATTAATGGGCTAGATCGTTTAGTGTCAATTCTGGTCAAGATTATTGTTTCAGTTAGGGGGTGTCAATCGGTCGGGCTGGCCAGTCTTGGTCGGGTCTAGCGGGCCTATACCCTTGGACCGTGACCTATCTATTTAAGGAATGAGTCGGTCTCATGTTGGGCTTTATCGGATTTGGACTTTAATCAGTGTTCTTTTAATCGAACTAATTGGGCTATAGTCGGGCTTTAAATAGGTAATGTGCCAATAAAACCTTAAACGGGTCTTAAACCGCATTTAATTATCTTAAATTTAAGATAGTTTAATATATTTTATTAAATCAGCGACAATTTAAATATATATATATATATATATATTAAACTTAATTACATTCAGTAATTAATGAAAATATCAATAAATGCTATTCTATCAAAAAAAAAAAAAAATCAAAATATACATATAAATGGTTCAGCTAAAATTGTCAGACGGAGTCGATTGGGTGTTCATCAGGCTTACTCCTTGCATCGTGTACTACTTATTTATAAACAGATCGAGCATAAACCCGACATATTAACTAATCAATGCAAGCCAAGCCAGTATTTAAACAGTTGTGCTTGATCAGTCTAACCAGTGTGGAATTGAGATTGACACCCCTAATTTCAATAACCCGTGTTGATAAAATATCGGACTCTACTGATACTGATATCATGATATGGATCAATCCAAACACCTCTAAAATATTCTTATTGTTATTAAAAATAGATTTATGAACGTTTTATCCTTAGTCCATATCACTTAGGGGTGCAACAGGGTCCCCATAACTAGGCCCAAATCCGGCCCGACCTTGACTCTGACTCAAGACCATAAAACTTCAACCCTGGCCCTACCCTTCAGGGTTCCCCCCTGATTGGCCCTGATTTTTCAGGGTCGAGCCGGGATGACCCTGATTGACCCTGACTTTAGTTTGCCATCAAGGGCTGAGTATACCCTGACATTGACCTTGCAAAATATGAAACAACTTAAAAATAAAAAACATTCATAATAAAGAGGAGATAAAAAAATACAAAGTTACAAATTTCTTGGTGAAAAAAGCAAGAATTTTTTTTTTTTGTAAAAAAAGCAAGAGAGATCGGTGAAAATATATATTATGAGTTTTGAGGTGTCAATGACTCAATGTCAAACAATATATAAAATTATGTTAAATTTAGGGTTAACATCAGGGTCACAACCAGGGTTAACATCAAGGGTAAAAATCAGGGCCGGGTTCAAGGCGGGCTAGTTGGGCCAAAAACATCAACCCTTACCCGCCTGACCCTGACCCTGACCCTGACCCTGACTTAAGATCAAAAATTTTAGGACTGGCCGGCCCTCAGGGCCAAAAATTTTAGGTTGATACTTGTTCAGGATCAGGCGGGTTCGGGCCGTCAGGGCCAAACTTGCACCCCTAATATCACTATATTGACAAAGGATTGATCCGGAATCGGTATCAGAACTCTTCTTTTTCTCTGTTTTTTGGTAGAAGGTATCAGACCTCTTCGGATATCAATATAGATCGACCGATTCGATACCGATTTTTATATCCATGGTCAAGAGTTTCCTCACACTGTCGGCAATTTCTCCCATTGTCTTCATCGATCAGTTTCTGTTCCTAACTGAAACATTGAGGAATTAATGGGGCCCATGAAGTGATGGATTGACTATATTTGATGATCTGATTGGTATAAAATATGGTAATGTCCAAATGAACATTGGATTGGAATCTTTGTGTCTAGTAGGATCAAACCCTACTGCACCAGTCAGGTCAACCCACGCGTGAAGTCATTGCCTCGAAGTCTCATACGCTTCCGTGGTCCTGTCCGTTGAACCGGTCCAAATGTTAAACTAAACTGTATCATAATTAAGAGTGCCGTGCGGGATTGCCCATGCCCTAATTAAGTTTGGAAGAGTAACTAATTTAGGTTAACTTGTTCCATCAAACTAAGCAACCAAACACAGACCTTGTATGGTCCCTTGCTGGAAAGAGGGGAGGCTAGACCAATGGGAGGTGGACGATTGATTTTGTCATCAGCAGTGATAGAAGAGCATGATTTCAAGAATTGACGAATCAAAATGAGAATCGCCTGATTCAATCAAAATCAACACTCATCGATTTTGATTCTTAACAATTTGATAGGATTGATTCATAGATTAAAAAAAAAAAAACCACGATCATTAGAATATGAAAGGATGGTTTCAAGTATCGACCTTGTAGCGATTGTATCGAATTAGTATCAATTGAGATCGATTCTTGATCTCTGACCAATTTGGATCGATTATTCATATCGTTTCAGGGGTAAAATAGTAAAAGATTAATACTTAAAAAAAAAAACATTGGTAAAACTAACCGATACCCACCAATCTGATCTGAATCAATATCAATATATATCAATAATACCAATACCGATACGGTCCTCTAAATCCTTGATTGAAACTGCTTTAAATAAGAATTAATAGCCCGTTTGGTATCGTTTCTGTTCCAGAAACATCGTTTTGTGTCAAAAACGAAAATTTTAGTTTCTGTGTCAAAATGCAGTTTTTAACGAAAAAATGGTATTTCAAAATTTCAGATTTTTATCGGAAACTTTTTTTTTCTTTTTTTGTAAAATGAAACGAAACTGGGAAGACGGAACTCCATTTTGGAGTTCTGTCCAATCTCGTTTTTTCATTTTTTTTTTTTTTTTTTTTTCACTTTTTGTTCCAAAACAATAGAAACGGACCATAAGTGCACTAAATAGAAGATTTCGTTTCTTCGTTCCAATAGAATGAAAAAACTCCAAAAACGTTTTTTTAGAATAATACCAAACGGAACCGCTTTCATTCAGCATTTTGTGTTTTAAAAACCCTAGAGGAGAGAGAATGTCAAGGGTATTCCGTCTTCAGGGAAGAGAGACTTTGTCCCATGTGGCGTCATGGGAAGACTTTTTCTTATGATAAAATAGAATAAGATCGATATCTTATGTTTTTGATGGAATTAATAGGTCCCATGGACTTCAAACATGTAAAATTAGTATATTTTAGACTTACATAACATTGGCAAATCCAAAATAATAGTTAAACCGATATGTAGATCATTAGATATGACCTTTAATGTATTTTAACTCTACAAAGCATTAACAAATAAAAAATCTTAGCTCAACCTTATGTAAGATCATGACATAAGAAATTAGTTGCATTTTGGCCTTGCATAGCACGAACAAATTCAAAGCTTAGCTAAACCCTACGTAGATCAATCCATTATTTTATCATTTTTCATGTCTAGTCACATAGGTTGGCACATAAGAGAGAATCTCTTTAGCCACATAGTTGAATCTTGGATATCGATGGTTAATTCAACATGGATAGACAGATACTCTATTCACAAATTGTAAAAATATTTGATCACTCACCAAGAGGCAAGAGGACACAGCTTCAAGAATCAGAATTGGATCGGATCGATTGATCCAATTCCAGCCAATCCATCTTGTCTAATCTTTTTGTAAGAAAAATCCATAATTGCCAAGAATATATTGACCTACAGGGTAATTTACGTCGATTATCCAATTGGTTCAGATCCCAATTGCCTAGTGCAGTTGGTGAGATGTAGTGTGCAAGAAGTCTACTCACCAGGAGGTCTCGAGTCTATTATCTACTATGCCTCCTAGCTATCAATAAAGTAACACCAATGAGCCACTCCCGTGGCCATCGACTACAAAAATAGGAGCTGAATATCAATGATGTAACTCGTTTTATCACTCCGAAAGTCATTGATGCCATGAATAACGCATGTCCTAATGGTATTGCTTTGGTGTTCTTCCAATGTTATTGGGACACTGTTGGCCCCGATATTTACCAAGTTATGAGGTCGTTGTTCCAATCAAGATTCCTCTCTACTGAGATGAACTCGACCCACATCATTATGATACCGAAAACCAATGAGGTAGCTGAAAAAGTTGAGCAATTTAGGCTTATTAGTCTTTACAACGTCAGTTACAAGATTTTTGTTGAGGTTCTTGCAACTTGCCTCAAGAAGATTCTTGATCAAATAATTGCTCTAGAGCAAACTTCTTTTGTTGAGGGGCATAGTATCGCTGAAAATGTCTTGATTGCTCATGAAGTTTTCCATCATATGAAGGGGCAAAAGAAGGTAGGAGGTTCCTGGCTAAAGTAAAGTTGGACTTGAGAAAGGCATATGATAAAATTGAATAGGACTTTCTCTCAACCATGCTATCAAAGTTAGGTTTTTATGGCAAATGAGTTCACCTTCTCCATCAGTGTGTGAGTATTGTGACATTCTCTTTCCTTATCAATAGGATACAAAAAAAGGGAGTGTGGTTCCTTCTAGAGGGTTGAGACAAGGAGACCCCTTTCTCCTAGCCTATCTATCTTTTGCTCAGAGTGTCTTGCCTCATTGATATTTGCTGCAGTCTCTCAGGACCAGATCCAAGGCATCACTATTAAAAGGCAAAGTCCACATATCACCCACTCCTTTGCAAAAGATTGCCTTCTCTCCTTGCATCCCTCCCATGCCCCATTGAGACACTTGAAGGGTATTCTACACCTCTACTGTCAAGGATTTGGGCAAGCAGCTTTCTTCAGTCCCTATCCAGCTTCGCAAGATTGTTGCAAGAATATGGGGAATTCACAACCTCAATTCTCTGGAGATATACTTGGGACTCTCTATAGAGATTGGGAAGAGTAAGAATGCTACATTCCAAAATATAATAGATAGAACGATGAACAAGATTGTAGGTTGGAAAGATAAGATACTCTCTCCAGCGGGGAATGAAGTTCTATTGAAATCGGTGGCAACTACAACTCCCTCCTTCTATGTCTCATTTTTAAAATTCCTAAAGGGTTGTTAGATGATCTAAACAAAGAAGGTGTAGATTCCTTTGGGGTTAGGAGAACAATAAAAGAAAGATTCACTGGATCACTTGGGATTGCTTATGCATGCTTAAGCTGGATGGGGTCTGGGGATCATGGACCTTAACACTCAGAATCTGGCTGACTTAGCAAAATTAGGTTGGCAACTTCAACAAATCCTCTTTGTGCGTAAGATTACTTTGTAGCATCTATTTTTCCCAAGGTAGCTTTCTCCATGCTCACCAGCCTTCTTGGGCTTGGAGTAGCATTTTGATGGGTCGTTCTCTTCTTCAAAAGGTTGGCTGGGGTTTGCCACGAACCTTACCAGCATACATTACACTGTGGTTTGACATTGAATAGAGTTTCTTCGACTTTAGATGAGCAATACCAACACTGACCTTTCAATGTGTGTCATGTAAAATGCTTTGGACACTAGTAACGACTATTTTCTATCTTCTCTCTTAGAATTTATATATTTCGAGCCTCCTTGGACAAGTGTTTCCAAGATTCTAACATGCATCTCTCCTCCATAAATATAGAAAGTCTCTGGCACTCTATTCCAAGTGCTACATTATCTTCCTCATATCGATTTTTTTTTCTTTGCCTTGGTGTATGCTTATTTGAGAGTTCTCATTTGTTTTATTACATTAATTGATTGAACACAACTTAAATGTCTTGATATCTTCTAGTAAAGTGAGTGCAATAACTATTGAAGGACATAAAGGGTTGTTTCATCTTGGAGATTGATTCACAAGAACCATCTAGCACCATGGGTAATGAATATAATTTTCAGAATCGTAATTGGTTGTACAACTCAGTCGACCATCACTTTGATCTATATGGAGCATGTTACAGTGTCAAGTTGTCCAGTTCAACCGTACGATAAAGAAGAGCCTTCATTTTCATCCTGCTTGTGAGTGTTTCAACTATTTTAATTAGTCTTCTATTATACTAGTCTCCCAAGCCATCTTTTTGTTGTTATATATTACTATAATATACCTATCTAACTATTGAAATTACCATATTATCCAGTCACATTGTTAAAATTAGTAGACCACCTTGAAAACTTATGTGATCGACGCATCAAAAAGCAACTTTTAACTATTAAATAGACATTTTATTTATCAGAAGAGCAGGAGTATCTTTTCACAGCATCCTGTGTCTTGATGTAAAGAATGTAGAGAGGTAAGGTTACTTGTCCCATTCTTTAATATTTGGATATAATTGCAAAATTTTATGAACTTAATTGGCATCAAATTATTCTTACTATGTAATCAAAGCCCTCTTTTTTGAAAGAACAGATGCAGTAAAGTTGTCATTGAGTGGGAGACTCAGAGGTTATGATGCTCAGTCACTATCATTACCCCCCTTCCATTAATATATCTTAAAGGCCACTGAAGTTGCTCAGCAATTTTTTACACTCTACTTCAGTGACGAATATTCTTCTATGATGTTGTTGCCATGAGATGGGTTTGGAACGGTTACTTCTTGCTATGTAACCAACTCATTTTCTAAAAGTATTGGGTGTGTGCGTTTTGCAAAAAATGAAAAATAATAATAATAATAATAATAATAATAGGAAAAAAAAAAGCCTTGAGAGGTAACATGGCCATGTGTCCAGTTACAGAGGTGGCACAATGACTTCCTTTTTCCCCTCTTAAAAGGTAAAAATTATCGTCCTTATTAATGCTTTCATTAATGCTTCTATTGGGTTTGCATTGGCCATATTAGTAGTATCATTAAATTGACTATAAAGAGAAGAGACTCAAAAGGAGTTAAAAACAATATAATTTTCTATAAATATATAAACTGAATAAGAACCAAATAAAATTGAATTGAATCAATTCAGTTTTGATTTGAGGTTATGAAAAGTATTCAGTTTAAATTTCTGCATATTTATTTAAAGAAAGAGTTTGAGCACCTCACCAGTTTTCTTAGATGTATTGTCTCAATCAATGGGAGGCCTAGGATGAAACGGAGATTAGGATTATTTTCGAATAGGAGGAAAAGAAAGTGACACAAACTATGCACTCCAACAACATGGCCAGTCTTTTTCATAATTCAAACCAAACCTGATTGACACCCTAATGCTAATATGGTGAGACAAAGAGTCACAGAGTGCCCTTAGGGCGGCGTGGGAAAGCATCTGGATACTATTTGCGTGTAATTCTCTTTCTCTAGTCTCTCTCTTACCCACTACAGCAAATGCAAATAAATTTAGTAGTTAGGTTTGGTTTAGACTTTAATTAATTTACTTCCCCATGATAACTAATACATTAGCTAATCCTAAAAAGTATGATTATGACTATAATAATGATCCTTTTTAATTTTGGCGTATCGTTCGTCGCCCAGTAGCCGCAATTTTAATTGGAAAAGCTGCGGCTGCGCTTCCCCCAATGCCAACCCCTACATCCCACGGCCCACGCCTCCCCCGCCCCACCCACTCGCTACTTTAGTCTATGTGTGAGCTCAGAGAAAGTTATTGTTTTATTAGGTCTACGAGCTTCATGGGGAAGCCAACACTTTCTCTGTTTTTAGGGGTTGTGGCTCCTCACTCATTGGAACAGAGCAGCGAAAGCTCTACTCCTGCTCTCTTTTTCTGAGTTTTTATCCATCTTACCTTCGTTTTTGAACGTTTCTGAATAGAATCGATCTGTTTCCTGAGTCTTTCTTGTCAAGAATTCTAGGTTTTCGACCTCATTTTAGCTGGGTTAAAGTTTAGTTGAGTTGGGTTGATCTGCAAACTTCTTGTTGTGGCTACATTTATATGTTCTCAGCTTCCAGAATATAAACTGTTGGTTTCTTTACTTAGGGTTCATAGTTTCGTTGCAATGACAATGTCTTGGGCTGATGATGTTGCTGATGGAACTTCTAGGTCTTCTCGTCCTACCCGGGCTAATTATGTCCCTCCTCATCTCAGAAACAATACTATGGCGTCTCCTGATTCTTCTCCCTTTCCGTTTCCTGATGAGTCGTCATACCCTGGTTATTATTTGAAACATTCTGGTGGCAGAGAATTCGGGAGGTCTTCTAGGGGTCGATGGGGAGATCGACGGAGGGCACCGCGTCAGCCAAACCCGTTTGATGTTGCTGATAAGTTTGCTGGATTGGGGATTACAGAGGAAGAAAGTAATGGTGATGGTGAGGGGATCAATTTCGAAGCCTATGAGGACATTCCCGTTGAGACCAGTGGATTGGACGTGCCCTTACCTGTTAGTACGTTTGCAGAGATCGATCTGGGGAAAGCCCTTACTGAGAACATTATGAGGTGCAGATACGTCAAGCCAACGCCAGTTCAACGCCACGCTATCCCCATTTCCATTGCTGGGCGGGACTTGATGGCTTGTGCGCAGACGGGTTCGGGGAAGACGGCTGCATTCTGTTTCCCAATTATCAGTGGGATTATGAAGAACCAGTTGCATCAGCAACAGCGCTTGCCTTCGCGTGGCTCACGAACTGCTTATCCCAATGCTTTGATTCTGTCCCCAACCAGGGAGTTGTCTTGCCAGGTGCTTTTATATGAACTAGGAACTATTAATATATTTGGATTTTCGATTTTTCTTTCTCCACCTGCTTGGAGATCTTCAAACCCTTGTGGTGTGTGTGATTCTGCAGATACACGAAGAGGCTAAGAAATTCTCTTATCAGACGGGTGTTAAGGTGGCTGTTGCCTATGGAGGAGTATCGATTAATCATCAGGTCTGCTGCTTCTACGAAATATCTCATTTATTACAATTTTAATTTTTTTAATTATTTATTTCCTTTTTGAAGAGCTCTGTTTAGCTATTGTTTTTGCGTTTAGACTTATCTCATCATCTCGAGTTCTTAAACAAAACATTCTGGGATGCAGCTAACAGATAGCCAGTTCTGAATCTTTCCTCCCTTGGGGAGGGGAGGTGTTCGGGGAGGAATTGTTTGGGGCCAGGTCTGGGTCTGGGTCTGTTCATGGGCTTAGTGAGCTACCCATATGCTACATGTTTATGTTTGTATTTTTGCTGTAAATATTACCTGTTTTGTGCAAGTGTTGTTAACATAAAAAAGGGTGGATCTAATGCACAAGGCGCCTGCCACTATCGGGTTTGGGGAGGGTCTTAATGTACACACCCTTACCCCTGCTTTGCAGAGAGGTTGTTCTCCGACGTGAATTGGCGACCACTAGATTATAATGGAGCAACATTACCGTTGCACAATTACTGTAAACATTTATCGTATAATTTACATTTGGAACAATCAGAAGACACTTTGATCCATTGGCATCAATTATGTCCTTTATTAATGGTCTTCGATCTTGATTGAACTCATTACTTAGTTTTGGATCTGTGGCATTATAGCTTTGTTTAAAAGCCTAGCACCAACTGTGATTTCATTTATTAAGCAGTTAATTACCCTAAAGATGATATTGATGTCGCGTTTTAATGGATTCATTCGGTGGAGCACCTGCTTTCTTTAATGGCATAATACCTAATACTTAAATCTCATTTTTGAGATAAGTTTCCCCATGCACACCCAGCAGAAGACTATATTTCAACAGAAGGGGTGTGAAGTTTGGGCCTAACCTACCCTCAAAGTAATACTTGACTATAAGCATTATATTCCTGCATTTATTGGTATGGTCTCTATTGCTTTATGTTGAAGTTAAATATTTTGCACACTCCTTTAATTACTACTCTTCATGACGTTTATATTAGTCATCATCTTTAGATTACTTCCTGTTGTGTATAATGTGCTTTGCTCGTCTTTCATATTTAATATATTTCAATCGCTGATTGATACTTCCTGATTTTGTGTTGAAACTACACTCTCTACAGTTGCGAGAAATGGGAAAAGGTGTGGACATTTTAGTTGCCACTCCTGGACGCTTAGTGGATTTAGTTGAAAGAGCAAAGGTTTCACTTAGAATGATAAAGTATTTGGCTTTGGATGAGGCTGACCGTATGTTGGATATGGGTTTTGAGCCCCAGATCCGGAAGATTGTTGAGCAGATGGACATGCCTCCTCCAGGTGCAAGGCAGACAATGCTTTTCAGTGCCACCTTTCCAAATGAAATACAGGTTGGGTAATTCTAACCCTTCACCTAATCTATCTAAAAATTATATTTATAACTTTAGTTGTCAACATGTCAAATGATTGAATGTGGTAGCAAGTGCCCATTCAATAGATGTTTAGGGTTTTTTTACAAGCTACAAGGCAGTATAGTGCATATGTTATTGGTAGTACAGAACATCGTCACTGTTTCTTTAGACGTCTATGCTGTTTTTTTGCATACTTTTGCAACCATACTAGGAAACAGGGGAAAATTATTCATAGTTATGGTTGTTATTCGAATCCAATTTGGCCTTCATAGACCACCTTGGCTGGATTTATTGATAGGAGGTGACAATGCAGTTTCCTATGGTTGTTATTCGGAACCAATTTGGCCTTGTAGATCACCTTGGCTGGATTTATTGATAGGAGGTGACACTGCAGTTTCCTTTTACTTGTATACTGTTATGGCCAACTCCCACCCCCACCCTCACCCTCCAAGTACAATTGAGCTTTTGGTTCACATGGTGTCCATGGCTGTAATCTGCGTATTATGTGGCGGCCACATATGCTTATTTGACTTCTGATGTTTCACTGCAGAGACTGGCTTCTGATTTTCTTTCGAACTATGTTTTCCTGGCTGTTGGAAGGGTTGGTTCAAGTACAGACCTCATTGAGCAGAGAGTTGATTTTGTCCAGGAGATGGACAAAAGAAGCCACTTGATGGATCTGCTTCATGCCCAAAGAGATAATGGAATGCATGGGAAGGTAAATTGATGAGTGCTTTCTATGGTTTTGCGTGTCCACTGCTGGCCAAGTAGTCACTCTTTATTGTCTCTTCATACTTGTCAACTAGAAATACTCGAATTTGAATCAATTGGTTTATATTGTAATGTACCGAAAATGCTTTGTCTTGGTAATATACTCTTGTTTTTGCTCCAGCAAGCATTGACTTTAGTTTTTGTGGAGACAAAGAGAGGAGTGGATGCATTAGAAAACTGGTTGTCAAAGAATGGTTTTCCTGCAACAGCAATTCATGGTGACAAAGTGCAAATTGTTAGTATGACTTCTCATGATTCCCCCTCCCTTTTTTTTTTTTTTTCTGGCATCTAAGATCTTCTGGTTGTGCAGCATCAGTTTTGTGTTTTCTCATCAATATTAACATTTGATTTTTTTTGCGATTGTGGTACTGCATTATATGATGATATGCAAGCAACTAATTTCATTTTAGATAAGCTGCTTCATTTTAGAATCTTTACATCTGTCAATTCGGGACATAGTTAATATGAAGTCTTGTGCATAATCAAATATGAAGTCCTTTGTATAATTTGATGTCACCAATGCCTGCAATTAGTGCTAAATTCCAACGATTAAAGTCTTTAAGCACTTAAAAATAATAGGATTTGCCTGCTCATATGAATCATTCGCATACCTATTTTTTAGGTGCTGATGTCCAATTTATTTCAAATGACGAATGCAATGATTGTTCATTTAGTTATTGATTTTCATTTCCTGTATTACTTGTTATTTGCCTGTTCTGAAGGAACGAGAACAAGCATTGAGATCCTTCAAGAGTGGCAATACCCCAATTATGGTAGCAACAGATGTTGCTGCACGAGGCCTGGACATTCCACGGGTTGCTCATGTCATCAATTTTGACCTGCCTAAAGACATAGATGATTATGTTCATCGAATAGGAAGGACTGGTCGTGCTGGTAATTTGGGCCTAGCAACGGCATTCTTCAATGAAGGAAACAAAACTTTGGCAAAGGCACTGACAGAACTCATGAAAGAAGCAAACCAGGAGGTTCCTGCTTGGCTCACTAGATATGCTGAGAGATCATTTCATGGTGGCAGTGGAAGAGGCCGCAGATATGGAAGCGCCCGATTTGGAGGCCATGACTATCGTGGAGATACCTCTTCAAGGGGTGGTAAGTACCACTCAAGTTCGTATGCAGGTGGCAGTGATTTAGCTACTGCTGGCTCGCACACTGCCTCACTTCATGGATATGGCTTTGAACATGGGCCTATTGTTGCGAGTGGCTGGGATTAACCATAGCAAGATACCTATGCTCTTCTTGTGGCTTTCCTTTTCTGAAGCTTTTAAAAACACCAGTTTAGGATACAGTACGTACATAATCTAGTACAAGTACATACTAGTAGTCACAAAAAGCTAACCACAGGATGGAAATAGACATGGAAATTTGGGATCCTCACAGGCTGCACTTCAGTTTTGGTATCTCTGTGTAATACTTTAGTTCTTGTTCTTCCTTGCATATATAACTGGGTTGAGTAGGTTTTTGTGTTGGTTGGGAGGTTGGGGGGTGGGGGTAGTTGGTTCTGTTGTTACTCTGCCCATGTTTTGGCTGACTGGCATTTTTTGTCCATAGTTGGTTTGCTAGTAACTATAGTACCCACCTTGTTGATTCTCCCTGTGGGTTATTGATGCAGTATTTTTGTCATCTAGTCAGAGATTCAGTTGATTTGTAAAGCTTAAGAACAAAGCTTAATCAACAGCTTGATTCAGCTATACTTTTGTTCTGGTGAATTTGAGCAAAGGTGATTGCTTTACTGGTGTTTAGTAATACTGATATTGACCTAACATTTTGGGGGGGGGGG